>NC_056728.1:1706289409-1706403147 GCF_019279795.1 Protopterus annectens | reverse complement strand
AAGCAAATGAAGAAAAGGGTTTTAAGGGTTTTTGAAGCCAGCAGGAAATGCAGGAAGGGCATGAATAAAGCCAAGGCCGAAATATGCATATCCACAGCTACTGGGGTTTGGCTTTTTTTCTACCAAATGAATGTATGCTTAGTAGCAATTCTGTATCTGCCCCTCAGGTTTCCATGGAAATAATCTGATAAAGGGAATTTGACTGTCTGTTTCTCATGTCTCCATGGAGATGATCTGAAAAAGAGAAATTGGTTACAGTCCAGAGGAGAGTGATTGGCTGGGGAAACAAAAGAAAAGCGAAACTGGCTAGAAGATAATATTCTCTGAAAGCAATCAGTGGTTTCCCAGCTGGGAGAGCTATAAAGATAAAAACAGAAGTTATGTACTTACCATAACTTTCCATGTGAGTTGTTCATCTCGCCTTCATTCTTACTGATGGGTTTGGAGCAGATTCCTCGGTTCCAAGTCGGCCTACTACAGGTCTTCAAATAGCTCAAGGCCAGGTCCCTATCCCATAATGCACCTAGAATTACCTCAGATCTTGTTTGCTGCGTATAACAATACTATATTTCATTCTACTACTCCCAAGAGAAGTTATAGAAGGTTTGAGCAACCAGGATGGATCCAGCATCTCGGTAATCTAAAAGCCCAGGAGGGGGTAGGAGAGAGTGACCTAAGAATGAAAACAAGATGAACGACTCACATGGAATGTTATGGTAAGTACATAACTACTTTATGTAAAGTTTTCTATCTTGACGTTCATTCTTACTGACGGGTAGCGTCCCAAGCACCATCAATCTCGGGTGGCTCACATGAGAACATTTTTCAGGACAGTGGATCCAAAGGAGGTTCTGTCCCTGGAGGCCCTGTCAACCTTGTAATGAGTTTTAAAGGTATGAGGTGTTGACCAAGTGGCTGCTGCACAAATGTTATCAATAGGAAGTCTGGCAGAAAAGGCAGAAGATGTAGAAACTGCTCTGGTTGAGTGAGTTTTAATCTTATCCTGTAGGGGCATATTGGCAGCTGAATAAACAAAGGTAATACAATCGGATAGCCATTTAGACAAAATTGTTTTAGCCACTGGCATACCTTTCCTGGAGTCTGGAAAGGAAAGAAAAAGCTGATCTGATTTCCTGAAATCTTTTGTTCTGTCTAAATAAAATCTGAGCTCTCTGTGAGCATCAAGTTTATGCAGCATGTATTCTAAATTGTTGGGAGTGATTGGGGAAGAAAACTGGCAAATCAATAATTTGATTAAGATTAAATTCAGTGCAAACCTTGGGCAAAAAATGAGGGATTTGTTCTAAGTGAGACTCTGTCAGCATGGAAAAACAAGTAAGGAGGTTTAGCGGATAAAGCCTGAAGCTCTAACACTTTGTAGGCAGAAGTAATAGCCACTAAAAAGATCGCCTTCCATGACAAAAGTCTGAGATCACATCAGGAGGCTGATTCAAATGGAGGAAGAATGATGCAGGAAAGCATAAAATTTAGATTCCATGGGGAATAGGGAGATTTCACAGTTGGTCCGAGATGAAAAGTCCCTCTGAGAAAGGCTTTGGATAATTTGTGTGACATAATATTCAATCCTTCAAATCCAAGATGAAAGACAGAAATGGCAGCAAGTTGAACATGGACTGTGGCTGCTGCAGCTCCTTGACTCAAGATCATGGTTAAGAATTCTAGTATAGAGGCCATAGAGTCTTGGTAAGGATCAATGTTGCTTTTAGAGGCCCAAACAGAAAATGTTTTCCATTTGCTAAGGTATAGCTTCCTCGTAGAAGATTTATGAGAGGATAAAAGAATTTGGTCTCATTGAAAAGGTTATGGAACCTGGCTATGATGGGAATTGGAGGAGTCAAGCTGTCAGCTTCAGGGACTGCAGAGAGGGATGAAGTTCCCCCAACGAGTGCGTCAGAAGGTCTGGAACTGGGTCCAGAATCCAAGGGTCCTCCAAAAGATGAAGTTGAAGGAAGAGGAACCAAATCTGACGAGGCCAATGAGGAGCTATAAGAATGATGGTCCTTCCCAGAAATTTTGCTTTCTGTAGAACCTTGGGTATCAACAGGATTGGTGGAAAGGAATAGAAGAGACCCGGAGGCCAATCGTGAACGAGTGCGTCCTTTGGGACTTCTCCCAGAGGGGGAAGCAGGGTAAAGTAGCTTCTGCATTTCATGTTCATGTGACTGGCAAAAAGGTTGCAGCAAGGCTGGACCCATCTGCGGAGTATCCTGTCCGCTATCTCTTTCTTGTGGGACCACTCATGGGGCAACAAAATTGCTCTCCTCAGCTTGTCTATCACATTGGATTTCCCCGGGATGTGTGCTGCTAACAGAAAGTGCTGGGTGGAAATCGCCCAATGCCATATTCTTAGGGCCTCGCAACAAAGGGTATATAACCTGGTTCCTCTTTGTTCAAGTACCAGACCACTGACATGTTGTCTGTCTGAATCGCAATCGTACCTAGAGGAAGAGTCCTGAAAGTACTGCAACGCCAAAAGTACTGCTCTCATCTCTAAGATATTGATATGCAGATGTATCTCTTAATCGGTCCATGTGTCTTGGGCTGTTCTTACCAGAAAATGCCACCCCCCCAATCAGGGAAGTGTCCGTGGTCACTGTAGCCGCTGGTGGGGGTAAAGTGAAGGGATGTCCTATCGTGACATTAAGTGAGGTCAACCACCATTGAAGATCCTTTTTGCAAGAGTTTGTGATCATTATCAGGTGAGACATGGGGAGGTCTTGGTAAGACCACTGAGTGAACAACAGCCAGTATCCGCATGTGCATACGACCCAGCAGTATGGCCAGAATTGCTGCTGCCATCATACCTAACAATTTTAGAACTTCTGATGCTGGAGCCTTGTTTTTGGATATCAGAAAACAGATGTGCTGATGGAGTAGTAAGACTCTTTCTGCTGGAAGTCTTAGCGTGGTAGTGGTGGTGTCCAGCTCTGCTCTCATTAAGACAATATGCTGCGATAGCGACAAGGCAGATTTTTCTGAGTTTACTGTAATGCCCAGCTGGCTTCAGAGTGACAGAGTGGATTCCCTGGCTCGAATGAGTTGATGCCTGGTGGTGGTAGTGGTGAGGAGCCAATCATCTAGGTACAGAAACACCTGGAATCCTAAACGTCTCAGGTGAGCCATGACCACTGCCATGCATTTGGTGAACACTCTGGGGGCTGTAGTGAGACCAAAGGGCAGGGCTCGAAACTGGTAATGATTGGCTCCCAGCCGGAAGCGCAGATGATCCCTGGATGGCCTGGCCATTTTGATGAGGTAGTACGCATCCTGGAGATCTATCGGGCACATCCAATTGTCTTTCCCTAAGAGGGGAAGTATCGACTGAAGCATGACCACCCGAAACTTCTCTTTGTTTACAGATTTGTTTAGCCTGCTGAGGTCCAAGATAGGTCTCCAGTCCCCTCTCTTTTTTGGAAATAAAAAGAATCTTGAGTAAGTTCCGGATCCTATCTGGTCTGCTGGGACTGGTTGGATGACTCTTTATCTTAGCAATGTTTGGACCTCTACTGTTGCTTGTTCCCTGTAACTGGGTCTAACGTCCGGGGTTTTTCTTGTCAGTGGAGGGGGTGTGGCGAATGGAATGAAGTATCCTCTGGAAATACTGGGGGTAAAGCATTTTGTCTGTCTGAATCGTAATCATACCTAGAGGAAGAGAGTCCTGAAAGTACTGCAACGCCAAAAGTACTGCTCTCATCTCTAAGACATTGATATGCAGATGTGTCTCTTGATCGGTCCATGTGCCTTGAGCTGTTCTTACCAGAAAATGCCCCCCCACCCTATCAGGGAAGCGTCCGTCGTCACTGTGGCTGCTTGTGGGGGTAAAGCAAAGGGACGTCCTATCGTGACATGAAGTGAGGTCAACCACCACTGAAGATCCTTTTTGCAGAAGTTTGTGATCATTATCTGTAAGCCACAAAACGATGGGCTAGGCTTGTAAATGCCCTCGGGCAGATAGCCTAGTATGAACCTATGAACCTATGAACCTATGAGACATGGGGAGCTCTTGGTAAGACCATTGAGTGAACAACAGCCATTGCAGTATCCGCATATGAATATGACCAAGCTCCCAGAGTGTTCACTAAATGCATGGCAGTGGTCATGGCTCACCTGAGACGTTTAGGATTCCAGGTGTTTCCGTACCTAGGAAATACACCCCGGGGATCACTTTTGTGTCTCTGCTCGACAATGGCACAGGAAAATAATTTTCTTGGGTGGCGTAAGCCAGGGAACCTTGTTGGCTAGGCTTAAGTAGGCCCTCGGACTGATAGCCTAGTACCTACCTATGAACCTAAATTATACTTTACCCAGCTGTCATTTATTTTGAGCCAGGCATCTGGGTACAAAGATAAGTGACCCTCAACTGCCTCCAGAGCAGGACAGTCAAGCCTCCTTTCAGGAGCACTGGTAGGGCTTCCCAAAGTGTGATCTCTACCACCCTGGTTTTGTGGACCCCCTCTGCCATGAGGGTGGCATCTTCCATTATTCCCCCCTCCTCTGCCCCTGGAGGGGGGCTCACCATGTGTGTCCTGAAAGGCTCCTTGGGCTTTTTGTAATCACATTTTCCGTCCCCTCTGACCCTTGGGATAGGGTCTGGTAGGGGTGGAAAAACGGACTCAACAGAGTCTTTCCTTCTTGCTCACACCTGGTCAAAGTTTCCTTAACTTTGGGCCCGAAAAGAGACGGGCCATCAAATGGTATTCACAAAGGATGACTTGAAGGGCTCCGCGAAGGAGCACAAGCGCAACCAGGAGTGCCTCCTAAGGGCAACTCCTGTACCCGCTGCCCTGCTCGTTCCATCAGCTGCATATGAAATGAGATGCATGGACATGTTAACAATGGAACTGAGGGTAGCAAGTTGGGAGGCAACTTTGTCTGTAGCTCCTGCAGCTACTATAACCTGAAGAGCATCTCCCAGCTTTTTAAGGAGATCTCTTTGCAGTCTCATGAAATGGTTTAAGTAGTTAAGCAAATGGAGTGCAAAGGTCGCTGAACTAAACATGCGCTTCCCATATCTATCTATGATCCTGGAGTCTCTGTTAGGAGGATGGACAGAAGAGGAAGTTTCTGACATTTCCTTTTTGGTGGCTGCCGCTGCCACCACCATGGCATCAACTGGGACACCTTTTGTCAAGAAGGATTTATCCGGAGGGGCAGATATGAACTTATTAGGCCTCCTAGGGACAGGCTGCATAGTATCCGGAGACTCCCATGCCCTTCGTGAGACCAGCTGCATAAGCTCATCGAAGGGCAGAGACACCCAAGAGGTGAAAGGCTGAGACCCGAAAGCCTTCAGCAGAACCGACTCGTCCTCAGCAAGGTTTGTGGACTGTCAGTCACCGCTCTGCCTAAGGATTTCAAGTATCTCTGCAAATGAGATATCCTCAAAGGGGACCGTGGGGACCCTTTCTGATTCATTCAAGTCAGTATCAGATGTTAGGGACTCCTAAGTGGAGTCTAGATGCTTCCTCTTACAAACTCTCTTCCTGGAAACCTCATCAGTGGGAGCATTTGGTGAGGTCTCGGAAGAACAAGGGCCACCCAATGGGGCTTCCTGAGGCTCTGTATCTCTACGCTTAGCCAGGATCGGTAAAGCAGAAGTAGACACAGGCGCTTTAGGGGAGGAAGAAGCTGGACCGGAGGTCGAGGATGTCTTAGGAGACATAATCTCTCCTCATGGCATCAAAGCCACCCCTGCTCCGATGCAAGGGAACTGACGGATCCAAGGAAACCTTCGATACCCCCAGCAACGGGACAGTGGGCTTCAAGCCAGAGGTAGGAGCAGAGGTCATCTGAACTGAAGCCTCGAGAGGCACAGTCGGAACCAAGTCGGTCCGACTATCCTCCCCGGAACCGGCCAGAGAGTGTCGGCTCCTGGAGTCCTCGATCGGCACCGAGGACTTGACGGAGCCAAAGACACTAGAGCAGGCATCGGCTCCGAAAGTTCCACAATCAACAAGTCCGACTCCTCTGGCTCCGAAGGACCGGTATGGCTCAGAGGAGGAAAAGTTGTAGCTGGTATAAGAGTCTTCGGCACCGAAGCCTGTTGGGTCAGAGCCGATAAAATTTTTGCAAAGGCCGGTGCTTGTAACAGCTTCTGCACCACACGATCCACACCCAGATCAGAAAGGATAATAGAGGACCGAGATGAACGGAATGAAGGTGGTACCGATTGTAGTAAAGGACTCTTAGGAATTTCAGATACCGGTTTCAGGAATGGGGACCGGCTCTGAAAAGATAAGACTGTCGGTTCCGATGTCTGTGGAGCCGAAGTCGAAGATTTCTTTGATTTTTTTGTCTCAGAAGCCTTAGAAGACTTTGAGGACTTACTGGATCCATCTTGGTCACTCAAAGCTTCTTGGAAAGAGGGTTTCAACAAGCCTCTGTCTATTAATTTCCTCTTTCTCTCCTGTAGGACTCTGGAGGAGAAAGAATGGCATATGGAGCAGCTATCCTGTAAATGCAAAGCTCCTAAACAGTACACACAATTGACATGGCTGTCAGTTACAGACATTTTATGACCACATTTAGAGCACTTTTTAAAGCCTGACTTGGGATGCTCATCTTGGTCAGCCATTATTGTATCCAACAGAAAATTACTGTCAACTATGAAAAAAAAATGTCAACAGTAAGTCAACAATCAAAAGCCTTTTAGAAAATTCAGGCTAGGTCTCAAACACACAGACACACACACACATAAAATTATCTAAATATTAATGTGACAGAGACTCTGTCTAAAGCACACAATTTTAAATGCTAAGCAGACTATACTGAAAGAAAAAGATAGCTGCTATATAGCACACACTAAACGTATCTAAATATATCAAACACACTCTAATTAAATAAATCTTATCTAAAGTATTTTATAGACTGTGACAAATGGTCACTGCTAAGCACACTCTAAACAGTAATAAACTCTTTAAACTAGGCCTAAAAACAAGAGGCCAACTAGAAATGCAAAGCACACCAGAGAAAGGGAAATACAGTATAGCTAAATACACTAATAAGCTATAAAAGCTTTATAAAACTATCTAAAACTACTTAAAACTATATAGTTATTAATATAAGAAAGAAATATTCAAATAATAAGTTTTACTGGCCCAAGCTAACGAGAACCTCCGATCTGTTGCAGCGGCAAACTAGATCTGAGGTAATTCTAGTTGCATCATGGGATAGGGACTTGGCCTCGAGCTATTTGAAGGCCTCGAGCTTTGTAGTAAGCCGACTCAGTAAGATCCATCAGTAAGAATAAACAGCAAGATAGAACAACTTCACATCACCAGTTAGCAATTAAAAGCACAAGCTGTGCCATACGTCTTAGCATGGACAACATTTCTTTTAGGCTAACTCAAGTCTATTACCATGGATAACATTTCTTTTAGGCTAACTCAAGTCTATGAGTGTGGCTGTCAGTTTGGGGCATTTGCTCCTCTTAGGAGGGTAAAATTTCTTGCCCCAGATGTCCAGAAGGCCCTAAAAAGAAAGGCCACAGCCAAAAAACCAAAAAACTCTCAAAAACTGGTACAAACACATCTACCACCCAAACCATACAACCACTCCAAACTACAGAGGGAAAGGGGAGGAGGGTATTGGTAACTACCCAGCAATGTGGATACATTCTATCTTAGGTTATGGTAGAAATGTAAACTGTACTATGTTCTTGTCTCCACATGCAGCTATAACCTGTGGGTAGAATCCTCCCAAAAAAGCCGAGTAAAGGGAGGCAAAGCAAATCATAAAGCATTGGGAGCCCCTGTAAGCCCTGCAGTGGCAAATCCAGCCCTGAATTTGGAATAAAGAGGATGGTAATGTTTAGAAAAAAAAGCACTGAACTCAGAAGTAGCACAACCAAAATATCTTTAGTAGCTACACCTTAAAAAAGCAGCAGTAGAGAAGTGTGATATTAGCCCTGGTGGAATGAGGTCTGATTCAGCGGAATCATGATAGACATGATAGAAAATAACAAAAAGCAATACAATGGCAAAATACTTTGTTTTAGTTTGTTTTGAAACAGGAGGCCAAAGCAAGAGGCCAAAATTGGGGCTCCTTTAGTCCTGCTCAAATAATAAGCACTTAACTGCCTGTGAATATCCAAAGTGTGCAAAATTTTCTCCTCTTTTGGGGGGGGATCAGCAAAAAAGTAGGCAAATGAATAAGATTGGTTCAAGGCCACATTTTGCAGAAACCACTTTAGGCATAAAGGAAGTAGGGTTGATGCAGCAGAGATACCCTGTCCTTATGAAAAATCCCAGGAAAACCAGCTGCCATGAGCCTGTAATTCAGACCCCTTCTAGCAGGCGTAATGGCCAACAAAAGCAGTCTTCCAAGACAAGCTTTAACTCAGAGGCGTAGCTGCAGGTTCAAAGAGGAGGTAAAGTAAAGTTTTCAACACAGGTGAGATCAGGAAGGAGTAGGAGCTCTCTGGCTTGAGGTCTTATGTTCTTTACCTGCAACTCTAAAAGGATGAGATAATGGTGGGTCACAGGTCATAGTGAGCAGAAATGGCTGCATGAACTTTTACAGAGGAAAAGACAACCTTGTCTAATAATTCCGTGAAATTGTAAGAGAAACACTAAAATCTCTCCATTTATCAAAGGAGCATCCAAAATTCTAGCTTTAACATGCTCACTTGGGTTCTGATCTCTAAATGACGTGAGGTACTCGCACTGAACTGATCCAGTGGCAGCCACCAAGCATAGAAGCATCCCGAAACCACTGCAAAAGAATGCTTGCCACCCCACGAGATCAGAGGCATGAACCAAATCCTGTAATTCCTTACACTCTATGCCCTCTGCCAGCATCTACCTTAGATTTTTAACTGAGTAAGGAAAAATTCTGGTACTTCAACATATGAAACTGGCAATTCAAAGCCCTCATTAGAGTGGAAGAGGCCCTTTTGCCCCACCTATCCAAAGCTCTAGAAGCTCTAGAATCTTTATCCATAGATTCTTTCTTTACAACCCAAGAAGCTGGCCTTGGTCCCTGGCTAATAGTTCTGGGTCAACCTTGGCTCTTATACCTTCATTATTTGAAGATATACACAGTTTTGTGTGTTAGTATTAAATTAACAGGTTTTACTTTTTGAGGGCTTTCAATAAAACAAAGTTTTGTAAGATGTGACACTGGCTCAAATGGATATGACAAGAAACAACTAAAAGTTCAACCTGCCAAACACCGTATGCATGTAACACAAAAGATGGAATTAGATGTCTAACAAAAAAGCTGTTGTACATAAAAGGTAGGTATAATAACTCTGTAATAAAATGATGCTCTGTAATGTCTTTAAATGTCAATGGTCTCACAGACAAATACAAAAAAAAGAAAAGTAAACTATATTAAGAAAATGTAGAGTGCAAACTGCTATGTTGCAGGAGACACGCTTGGAAATGACTGAACATGTGAATTTGATAAAGAAAGTTTTTTGGGATGGTTGAACTACTGCAGCAGGGCTAGCCTCCCAGAGGTGTAAACCATGGCATGAGATGATTGTCACTGTTGAAAGTGACATCCCGACCCCATAAGCAAAATGGGAAAAAGAGGTTGATGATGGATGGATGGATTCAGTGGAATACCTGGGACACAGGAAAACAGCAGTACTTATATTAATTGCAAGAGGAACTCCAACAGTGATAGATGATGATAATAATGGCAGATTTGTACTGCTAAGGGGCTACTGGCAAGGGAGGAGGATTACACTGGAATGTATTTATATTCCACCTAAAACCGCTATAATGGAGCTTAAGAAAATTCTGGAAGAAATAATCAGTTTTCAGCAATGAATATCACTTTTAGGTGGAGAGTGGAATTTGATTTGCAGCAGTGAAGATGTATCTGGAGGGCCCAGAAGGCAAGTACAACAAATGAGGGTAGATTTTTCAAGAAATTTATGAAAATATTGACATGGAATATGTGAATTCAGTAATAGGAGTTAAGCATGAATTTACATATTACTCCCCAAGATATAAAAACTGGGCTAGACTACACAGAATTTACATTTCAAAGGAACAGGTGTGTAATCGAATGTCTTGATACACATCCAATATTTATTTCAGATCATACATCAATAATAACCAAAATAAAAATACAAGGTAATGAAATAAAAATTAGACAATGGTGCTTTCCCACCTATCTGCTGAAGAGAGAGGAATTTAAGGAATGGGTAATGGAGATTATTCATGAGCTATTCGACAATATATAAATTAGTTCTGAAAATATAGTAGGGAGTGGGATAAAATTAAGGTGTAGTTTTCAAATAGGATGAAAATAAAAGAAAGGGAGCTATGGTTAAGAAGTAATAAAAATTACTTGGAGGGACTGAAAAATTTTAAAGTATTGCAGAAAGGGGGACTCACAAAAAAGGAAAAGGATCAACTGCAGAATGCTAAGCAGAAAATAAGGGATTACCTGGATAATATACACGAGTTTAGAAAAAGTGCTGTTAAGCAACTATTTTTGATAACACTAGAGCAGGAAATACTGTTAGAATGACAACTCCGGCAACAGAAAGTAAAGAGGGCTGTCGCCAAGCTTAGGGAACCTATAACAAGGAAAGTAACAGGAGATCCTGTAGATGTATTAGAAATATTTCAGAAATTCTATGAAACTCTGTATAATGCAGAGAAATATGGAAATCAAGAAAAGATACGAATGAAAATGTTTATGGAAGAATTAAATATGCCACGGTTAGAGGTAGATGAGGCTCATTTACTAATGGTTAGGCTAAGAGGATTTGAGAGAAAAATGTTGATGCATAACCAAGCTACAGGAAAGTCCCCAGGAATAGGTGGTATTCCTGTGGAAGTTTAGAAGCTAGGAGGAAAGAAATAATAAAAACCTGGAATGTTTTGTTTAACAGTATTTTTAGGAGGAGAAGTACCAGCATCCTGGAAGAAAGCAGTGGTAGCTGTAATACCTAAAAATGGTAAAGATCCATCAGATCCAGTTTCATACAGGCCCATTTCAATACTAAACCATGATTACAAAGTGTTCATGTCTATAATGGCTAAAAAAAAATGACAAAGGTAATGCCAGAACTGACAGACTTGGATCAATGTGGTTTTGTGGAGGGGGGGGGGGGACATTTGACAACATTAACAGAACATTGATAATACAGAGGGAAGCAGAATGTAATAAAATACCATTGTTGGTGGTGGGTCTAGATGCAGAGAAAACTGGGACTTTATAAGCAAGACAATAGAAACATTTGTATTTCCTGAAAAAATTAAAAAAAAATGATTAGGAGGATATATGAAGGATCGGAGGCAAAAAAAATTAAAGTTTTAAAGTTTTTAAAGTTGGTGGGGTCCTCCTCTCTGATAATTTCTGCTTGAGCTGAAGAACCAGGCAGGGGTGTCCTCTTTTCCCTTTGTTAATCTGCATTACATTTAGAACCATTAGCAAAGAAAATAAGGGACACAGAAATTCAAGGATATAATTGGTACAGCAGTCAAGAAAAGCTGGCTCTGTTTGCAGATATTATTTTACATATGACAAAACCAGAAAGTGACATTACAATGTTGCGGAACATTTTCAGCCAGTTTCAAATCTTTTCAGGATACAAAATTAATGAAGCTAAAAGAAAGGTAATAGCAGTAAATTATTAACCCAAGTGTGAATTGGTTCAGCAATATCCATATTTATGGGGACATGATAAAATGAAGTACTTAGGAGTATGGATTAAAAATTAATCTAGTGTGGCAGCTAAGGTTATGTGGGAAGAGACCAAACAATAGACACTATAAAAACTGAGAAAATGTAAGCCTTGTTGTATGGATACGGATAGTAAGATACAAGTAGTTAAAATGTTTTAGTCCCATTAGTCTTATACACAGGTTAGGCATATTTTTATCAACCAAAGGAGAAGTTGTGGATAACAATTAATAAAGAGCTGAAGGACTTTATCTGGGACAAAGAGCAAAAAAGCACTTTAAAACACTTGACAGCCACACAAAGTACAATAAACACAATTTATCCACAGAAAAACGGTTTTCAGTTACCTTAAAAAAACATTTCATCTGACAAGAAAAAAAAGAAAATCCTGTGTAAAGGTACAGTGCAGTCTCGTGACAGTCAGTTAAAACATGGACTCCTAACTTTAAAATAACTTTCCTGAAGAGGAATGTATCAATAACAATCAAAATTATAAATGGAAGTTTTTAACACAAAATGGAACTTTTCTGCCCAGCAAAAGAACAGCACAAGCTGACTGTCAATCCTCGAAAGTCTCAGAGTATACACTACAGCTGCAGTAAAACTCTGAAGGGCTTGGCACAAAAAAATTTCATTTAGTCAGCTTAGCTTGAGGTATCTGACAATTTGGGTGAGTGGAAGGTGTCCTGAAGCTTTGGGAGATGGCCAGCTGTTATATACTTGACAGGATAAAACTTGTATAGCTAAAGGAGTGAATAATATGAACATCATCACAAATTCTTCTAGCCTTTCCAGCCAAAGCAAGATTCTAGTTCCTTCCAATGTTTCTACACCTTCTCTTTCAGAACTGTGTATTTTTAGCAGTGTGTCAGGCTGCTGTTGCAACCCAACTTTACTAAGGGTATGGTCATCCTTCCCTCTCTATCAGAACTGTATATTTCTTAAATAGTGTCTGAGATCAAGCCTTACTTTTGACAACAGCTTTTTCAAGTGAAGCACATCTGAATAGTCAGTCACAATGTCACTATTTTTTTTAACTACTATAACATACTGACTATACATGCCACTATTAAGTTCCTACCGTAATACACAGTATATAAAGAACATGGAAAGTGTGTGTGTGTGTATATTATATATATATATATATATATATATATATATATATATATATATATATATATATCAAATGTATGGTATGTGCAGATATATAGAAATATATAGACACACGCACGCACATCCGTATGCGCAAATTAAAAATAGCTTTAAAATCTAATGTAGTTCACAGCAGAACAGCAAGAATAGAATGTGTGTGTGTGTGTGTGTGTGTGTGTGTGTGTGTGTGTGTGTGTGTGTGTGTGTGTGTTATTTAAAAAAAAAAAACATGAACTCAGGAAACAGTTGCACCATTTAAACTGTTAAAATGTTTAGCTAGAACAACGTACAAAACTGGTGATGCCTGTACAGCCTTGATGCAAACAAAAGTAAAAGAAAAATCAGAGTGATCACCAGAGCAGATACGGTCAAGCATGTCAAAAGGAGTGGGACATGACACAGCTGAACAATTTAGCATAGCAAATACTTACTTTTCCTCCAAGATGTTGTTCACTTAACTCATTACAGCAGAGTGCGCCTCCAAGCGTTTCTGCAGTTAACTCCTACTGCATCTCTAGGCGTCAAATATTTCTTGTTCATATTTGCATTAATAATTCCAAAACCATGCTACATACAAGGTATCAGAATATTTTATCTTGAAGCATACATGATGGCAAACAACTGTACTGATATTTGACCTCTGTCAATGAGTATTTGTTAGAACTGTAAGGTGATAAGTTCATTTTTAAAAGCTCAAGCCATACCTAATGGGAGTTAAATGTACACACTCAAAAGAGTTGTAGTGGAGGGAATGAGTTTAAGCAGTATTCTAGCAAATAATGTCAACCATGATGTCGTTATCTCCTAGTTATCACAACCCAGAAATGAGCTCGCTGGCAAACATAGGGAATATCCAAGCACTCTGTGAGGAAATTAAATTTCAGCAGCTATTGTAATTCTTTTAGGTATTAATTTCAGTTTTTACTAACAATTAGAGCCTTTCCTGCTTCGGCTGTAGTACTTAGATGAAATTAATATTAGGCTAATTCTCAAAGGCTGCAAGATGAAGATGAACTATCACAAGTGAATGTTGTTGTTGTGTCTTTCGACTTATCCCGGTTAGGGGTCGCCACAGCGGAACTCCGGTCCGCTAATGTTTGGTAGTGGATTTTTACGTGCCGAGTTACCAGCCCTGGCGCACAACCTTCAACAAAGGCATGCCCATTCACGCATGCCTCCACACGGAAGACGCTCTAGCTGAGAATTGAACGAGACAACGTCTTGCTGTGAGGCGACAATGCTACCGCATTACCAGGAAATCCTGGTAAACGGAGAAAGAAAAAAAACAAACTTATCTGCAGTAAGTTACAACTTTCAGAGCTCTTATATCTATTTATATGGCGAGTTAAGCAATATCACATTTACTATTTAGTGATGCACACAAGAGAGAAATTACCAGAGATTACCAGTTTATACTCACAACTGAGAAGCATGTTTTTTTTTAAAGCTTCAATTGCATGTAGAAATAAACACTTTGAAGCATCTGTGGCTTGAACAGTGCCGTATAACTGTGCATATGACACCTTTACTGCGGACTGAACTAATGGAAAGCAATAAACTTGCTAAGCAAATTTTCATAGTGTTGTCAAAGTGACAATACTGAGTGCTGATCTACTCTTCTGCACAATTCAGTCCTTGCTATGGTCTTTACCTGTCGACAGAGCACACAGGTGTTTATCTATTTGCATAATATCCTGCTGAACCAATGTGCCACACTTATGCAAGACGACATACAAATGATCAACAACCTGTGGGTCTACAATGTACGTTTATGAAATGACTACTTAACACCAGCAATAGGCATGGAAAATGCTGTCAACACATCCACTTAGTATCACATGCAAAAGAATGTAAGCCTAGCTATATTCAGAGCATTTTAAGCATGGCTTACTGAATGATGCACCCCTGCACTAACAGTAAGTGAAAAGAGTCACATTACAGATAAGGACAGAAATGTACAGTATATATGTACATATATATGTATAAAGACACACGTGTATGCATGTATGTATATACACATATATGTGTGTGTGTGTGTGTGTGTGTGTGTGGTTCCACTTTATAATCTCGAAATACTGAAATCTCGAATTTCAGTATCCCAAGATCATAAAGTCGAACGTCCCAAATCCCGAAACCCCAAAACTGCGAAACACAAAATCACGAGCATAAACACACCATACACCACACAACACATACATCATCCAACTCACACTACAACAAACCAGCAAATAAAACACAAACCAACACCCACCCTACTTATATATACTAACTCTGAGATTACACCAAACAGAAAAAGATAGCAAACTCACCACTTCACACTCTACAGTACCCTCACACACACATCACAAATATACGAAGACTACCACTTTCAAAACTTAAACACTCATATTTTTACCTGCCTACCCTAACCAACACATAAAACTTCCAAACAACCCAACAAAATACCTACCTACCTTACATACCAGCTAAATCCACACACTACATCCAGCGTCAAATACTGGAACACCATAACCGTGAATTCGACATTTCTGGATTCACGCTTATGGAGTTTTGGGATTTTGAAAATTCCACTTTATGGTCTCGAGATACTGGAATTTGAGATTTCAGTACTTCGAGATTATAAAGTGGAAACGTGTATGCATACATCTTTGTTGTGCTTTTCATGAATAATATTTACAATACTGATATCATAAGACTGAAAATTATGTAAAGCAAGGATAAATGGCAAATGAACATCACATACTGTCAGCATGAAATTCAAAGGTACTAAATATTCTGTATATTGAACACTGTGTACACTGCAGACTAGTATGTAGCCTATGACAGCATTTTTGCATCTATTCTGATATAGCACATTGGAGGGGGGGCTTTACCCTCCAACTACACACATATTTCTGTCATTCTGACACTTGTATAAAGTCTGACCATCTTGGCCACGGTGCTCAATTGGAAACACTCAGAAAACCAAAGCAAGATAACTCCTTTTGAAATAAGACTGTCTAAGCAAAGAAATTATGTTGGCCACCTTATCCCCCTCTAATAGAGATCTACAGTTAAGTGAAATTCACCAGCATTTGAAATGCAAAACCCAGCATAGTTTTTCACAGTAAACAAATATACTCACCATTACATTCATAGCCTTTGTTGACAGAATGAATGGTGGACACTGCCTGTAGCCATTTTATGTCACAGTATGAAGATGCATTGTTGCTCCAAAGTTTCAATGCTTGCAAAAATACTAGCATTACCTAACCAATAACTTCCATGAACAAAATTATTTTTTTTTCACTTTACTGCCAAAATTTGTTACAGGACTGCATTTCAACAGATGCATGGTTTCAGTTTGGTAGTTCAATGCAGTTCAGATTTGACAAAATAACTGTAAAACTAATAAAAATATAAATAAAAATGTACACATTCCTACCTGCTTTTCTGCCTTCACCCATTTCAGATCGTTCTCTGTACAGTCTCGAAGGACTAAATCGGCGCTGTATTGATTTTCCTTTTTCAGCGCTATCTTCTCTCACAATTCGATGAAATGAACTAACTAAAATTAAAATAAATCAGTTAACTTGTATCACACAAAACCATCAGAGATTTTACAGTTTATTTCAATGAAGAAAGTGGCGTTCTACAGATACTCAAAACATACAGTTTAACTACAGCCTCTCGATAATCGCAGTCACTGGCTCAGCCCAAAATATGCAAAGACTTACCTTCACAAAGCAAATAATGACTTTCCAGCTTGGAGTCTGTCTTACAATAACAGCTATTTATTACATTACCAATGTAAATGTGCAAATCTGATCTGCACTTCAGTCCATAGGACATGTTAGGCAAAACACCACAGTTAATATAGTATTTATTTAATAAATACTAAGTACACTAGCAAATCCACAAGTTGACATCAGAAATGGGCACCCTCTAGAACTACAGCTTGTATTCTGGACAGATCACCATGATCCCATGTACTGATGTCTAACTTTAGTACCTACAAAAGTCTAATTCTAGTGTAGAATAAAAATGAAACGTTAGTAAAAAGGTTCATAATTCTTTCTGTTCTACTCCAATAAAAAGATGCACAAATATGACTCATTCTTACACTCACTGATAAAAGTCAATCAGATTACTAAACATTTAATTTGAGTGTAACATCATCAGTTACTACTTTCAAACCAAACCCTAACTACAGCTATTGCTTTCAGCACCACAATATGGCTATCGTGTCACTGTTAGAAAAAACAAAGTTGTCCATTCTGGGTTGCTACTCAACTGTATAGTATCCAAAAAACTAAAAGTTAGAAAATCTCAATGATACAACTACTCTACATAAGCTAAATTGTTTTTCAAATTATGCCTTTATTATCTATTACAAGTGCAATAACACAATCAGGAAAAAAAATTATGAAAGCTGAAAAACAGAATGCTACTACTTACATCTGTGCAACTTTGTTTCTATGCAATTAAGACACTCATGGCAAGGTCTGCTAGTACTGGTTCAGCTCAATTTGCCTTGCTCATCTAAACCACTGGGAGAAAATGTTTTGGGAACTACTGATGTTAAAACATAAAATGACATTCCCAGCAAATATTAACTTATCCTCTGCTGGTCCAATTCTCAAAGCCTGACACCATTCTCTCTTCATTACTACTTCATGGAATGCAGTCTTTCACACTGAAGTATGACAACCACTCTTTGCTCTGGCTGTTTAATTGTATGGGGCATGTGCTTCACTCTGCAAAATTACAAAGCTGCACCCACATAGCATGCCTAAAGAAATCTACAGTGGCCAAAAGTCATTGTAATCCAAAGTTCTGATTACGAACTCACAGCTTTAGTAAAAGGTAAAACTGTACAGATGGTATTCAAAGAAAGTTAAGTACAGCTGTATTCAAACCTCACACAACTCAGACCTTCAACATGGTTGCACATTGATCAACAGCTTAATTTCAGCTCTCCCATTGTGAAAAAATAACTGAGAAAGAAGAGCCAGAGATATTGTCAACTTGGGTAAAATGTAGTTATTCGCTATTAAGTACACTGCCTGGTTGCCAGCAAAGAATAAATACAGCGAACCTGAAAGAAAATCAACCAGGAAAAGTGAAAACAATGACTGGAAAGAATGCTGCAGCTGTTGAGAAAAAAAAAGTTCAAGCTTCAACAATGGTTCAAGAGATGCCTTTCAGCAAATCAAAGGAAAAATAAATCAAATCTACTCAGAGGTAATTAAAATAAATGAAACACTGAATATACCAACTCAAACAAAAGACTGGAAAAAGAAGCTTAAAATACCAATTCAGATGAAATGATGAAACTGCAAAAATCAGAGGCTGAAATAAAGAAAAGGCTGGCTGTGTAAGAGGCTGTTTCAAAAAATGGTATAGTTAGAATACAGACGGAGCAGAGAAACCTTGAGATCAATTTTATGAAAGGACAAATAAGCCACTGGTTTTGTTAACTGAAAGGAGACAATGTGTATGATCCAAATCTGGCTATGAGAAAGCATTCAAGACCTGTATTAGGAAAGTGCTATTATATCAGAAGAAGGGGTTGATCCTGACAAAACTATGGCAGAAGAGAAAAGTATTAACCAACAATAATTATGGCACTAAGGAACCACAAAAAACAAAAATACCAACCAACAATAATTGTGGCACTAAGGAACCAGTAATAATTGTGGCAATAAGGAACCAACAATAATTACGGCACTTGGTTTTAAGAAAAGTATTAACAGAAGAGTGTGTGTGAAAAATGATTATGTACACCAGGCAGAAGAAAATCTATTTTTTTCTCATCAAACAGGAAATGTTGAGGGGCAAGTGTTAAATTCAAGCTGTTGTATACACAGCTGTTTTCAGAATATGTTCCCTTTGAGGATAAAATACATTTTTGGATGTAAACAGGATAAGGAGGAAATGCAGTTTATCCGACAAAAACTAAGCCAGGAAACAAAAGGAGACTACAGCTTCTCATTCTACTGACAAGTAAGCTCAGATCCTACTGAAACCTTTTCTAATGTTCCAAATGAAAATGTTTGAGACGCACAAAAAAAAAAAAGAGGGGCTGTCTAAAAGAATCAGCTGTACCTTGGACTTCAACCAGAGTCTGGTGTTAGGAGATGGACAGGAAAAAGGCCAGCAAGACTGAAATTGGTGAATAAATAGCAGACTATACAACATCAATTACATATGTGAAATATGGCTTTCTAAGAAAAAGTGGCCAAGAGAGACAGGACTTTTGCTGACGTTCTTAAACATGTGGGTGGGCTGAAAAGTGCACACTCCATTTTATGTCATTAACGTTTAAGACAACAAAAGGGAAAAGTAACCAAGTAAAAATGTTTCATTGTTCAACTGTTTGTATACAACTTAAAATAATATAAACTACATGTTACATAGTACAGCAGTTTTGCATAGTGTGTAATCAGGGGTATTTTAAAAGTGGGGAGTCTTTTCAGTGACTGTTGTATGTGTTAAAGAGATTAAAGTAAGCAAGCACTTTTTTAAGTTGTAAGAAATATAGGTTTTACAGTATAACGAGAGAAGAAAGGCTGGGCAGAAACAAGTTTAAGTTAATGTGTAGTGATCTTGGACTGCTGGGAATGGGGTAGGATGTAAGAGTGCACTGATTATATTATATGTAGAATTAAGATAATCTCCCTTACTTTACAAGGTTGGATATCCCAAATAATGCCTTTGGCCTAAACTATAAACATTTTTTAAAAGCAAATAGGCTTTAAAAAATAAGGCAAAATGATGAAAGCCATGAAAAATGCTAAGTCTCATATATACGCAAAGATAATAGCTTGGTTTTGTTCCATCAGCAAACATTCTTAAAGGGAGTCAGTAAGTCTGAAGGCAGCTATCCAGGCGAATTCTGCACATTATATTCTGATTGAAAAGTATAATGATTTCTGCAAGCAATTGCAAAGCTGTTAGCTGTTTTTTTTTCTCATTGCTCACTACCTTTGCATGGAGACAAGCTATTTGTACGGGCAAACAAATTAATCTTGAGAGTTCAGAGCATTCTTTGCTGAATGAAATACAAAATTTAAAGGTACAATGGCTAGGTGGTCAGTGAAAAATAAAGTTTAACATTATGGGAAGTGAATAAGACATAGCAACTTCCCTAAGTAGCCTTAATACTTCAGTGCATTTCATAGAATAATGTACAATTTAGCTTTAGTTAAAGATAGTCGGTGTACTTTTTCTTAAGCCAAAAAGTTAATGTTTTCTGAAAGCATGCAAGCTGCCTTTCACATCTGACAGGGAAACAGAAATAAAACAAAGAACAGAAAACAATCAGAGTAAGTGGGAACACGGGCTGTAGCATGCACTTCAGCATGGGGAAACTAATTTTAGGTTCTATAATGCCTGTAGGTGCAGCTGTGAATTTGGGATATTTGTTCAAATTTGAAGAATTAAACTTCATTTCTGAAGATGTATATAGTTTTGTGTGTTTGTTGTAAGTTAACAGAGGATAGGGGTGTTCTGAAAATGTATTTAGTTTTTTTGTTTGTGTTTTCATTACAACAAAAAGTATTACAAAAAGCGTCATAGTTTCAAAGGGAGTTGAGAAGAAACAATTGTATAAAAGATCATCCTGCCAAACATTAGCGTGTATATTATATACACACACACACACACACACACACACACACACACACACACACACACACACAAGACAAAATTTGAAATACACGCTAGGAACAACAGTATTTATCATAATGGCCATGTTAGTCATATTATTTTGACATGTAAATGGCCTTACAAGTACAGACAAAAAGGAAACAGTACTGAATTATATTAAAAAATGCAGAGTGCAAATAGCAATGAGATATCTAAGGCCATTCACTCCCATGTGAGCAACAACCAGGCCACATGCGTACTTGGGGGGAGGGGGGTCAGAGTGTCAGGCATTTGTATGGGGTTAAACATGCAGACTGGGTAGCAGCTGGAGGTGTTGTGAGTGCCATATCAGCTGATAGCACTGTTATGAGCACAATGTGGTGTGTGTGTGTGTGTGTGTGTTACTTAGGTTCAAGTGCCTTGGTGTGTTTCCTAGAAGGCATAGGAAGGATTTTTGTAAATACCTTAACACATGGGAGTTTAGTGTTAGTGTGGGGTATGATGAATTCAGACATCTGGTTGACATAATGTTTGCCTAAATAGGCATCTACACCTCCCACAAACAGATTTAGAAATAGGTAACAATTATAGGCAGTTAGTAAGCATGCGGTGGTTGTTAACCTGAAAGAAAATCGCATATGCTAGCTACAAATGAGTTAAGGGCAGACTGTGGTCTACTGGTAACAGGAAACTTGATGGGGTTGAGGTTCAGTAATGAGTTTGAAATACTATGCAAACCAAAGTAACCAATCCGATGGAGTCAGAGGCTCAACAACAAAGGTTCATTGAACTGTGTTAAATAAGACATAGTAAGAGTTATTTCAGTGTTACAAGAATAGAAATAAAATTAACTTGGAGGTACAGTCTAACAGTCTATGTACTGGTAATGTAAATAACCCTATACATTGACATCATGCTATTAATGAGACAGAATACTAGACATTATACACACAGTATGATAAGGCAGAAAGTAAAGTTGGGCAAGCTGCACTTACCCATATCAGTAAATGTTTGAATTTTTCACTGTTGCAGAAACCTATGGATTGTATCCTGCCAGAGTTTATGTTGAATCAAGCCATCAATTTCCTTGTTTTCTATCAAGATCCTAAAAACAAAGGAAAGAAAAGGGGATTCTACAACACCACGGATGTGCATAAGCACATCGGGGACAACCGACAAAACTAAGTCCTTTAGGAAAGCTAACCAGCTACTTGTTTCCTATTCGGGGATTAAGGTCAGCCTGTGTCTAAACAGACTATCTCCAGGTAGGCGTCTTCTGCTGCTGTGTTTTGTTACGCTCACCATGGAAAATAGATTTTAAGTAGTGTTAAGGCACACTGCACTGGTACCTTACTTTTGCAATAGTGAACTGGAAAGGGATGGGCTCTAAGCATTCTAGGGGCAGCAACTTAGTCCTCTATCTATATATTTACAAAGCACTGCAAAATAGATTCCTTTTGCAGGTCCATGGCACGCTTTGCTGGGGTAACTCTCCAGAACTCACATCATTCCTTCCTCTTGGCTGGATAAGCTACATTAGCCTACACATATGTTACTGCAGCAGTGAAAATGATGAAAATAATACAGCTGTTTAAATTGCACTTACTCATAAGAGTAAGTGCACTTACTCATAAGAGTAAGTGTTCTAATTCTTCACTGCTGCAGTACCCTCACCCACCCACCACTCCCCTTCCTGTATACAGTTTTACCGGGATACAAACTTAGATGTTGTTAAGTATACCTTGGTTTAGTTCAGAGTTCCCAATTTTTGGTGAGGGGTAAGAAAGTTTTGAAGATTTTTACTCACTCTGGATGTTTATATAGCCCCATCCAAAAAGGGCTTAGCCTATAAGTATCCAGAATGACAGTGTGGAAGGGGATGAAAGCTTTTGGAAGCTGGCCAGTTGCTGTAACCTTGACAGACTACAACTCGTAGGCTACTGCAGCAGGGAGAAGGATGAACATCTAGGAACTATACACACACAAAACAATAGGACAAAATTATTTAGGATATAGACTCAGGTGCTGCAAGACTAGCAAACACAGTACTGCAATTCAAAAGTGATACCAAGTACCAGCACAGGTAAAAACAATGCAGGATAAATGCATAGGTGCCACTAGACTAGCAAGAGCAGTACAACTGAAAATCTGTAAGATAAGGAAGAAACAATGCAGGGTAAACACAGCACAACAATTAAAAAATAATACAAACTGATAGCACTGGCAAACATGACAGGATATAGGCACATGCTGCTGTAAGACTACCATGCATAGTGCAAAACTTCAAAAGTGATACAAAGATCCAGCAGGGGCAAGGGTGTTGCACTTGCTAAGTTTTTGTAATTAGAAGTCCTGTACTTACCAAAACTTGGTATCTGTGTTGCCCATTTTCATTCTTCCTCGCTACTGGGTTATGGAGCTGACCTTCGGATCCAACTAAGATACATTTTTTAGACTTGGATCCTAGTCTCAAGCTCCTCCCTCTATCTGCAATGCCCTACACTCTCTGTAGCTTCCGCAGATTGAGTTTTCTGTTTTACTGCCTACTGAATAAAGAAAGAGTATAAACAGAAAGAAATCAAGAGGCTCAAACCAGGAACATATGGGTTCCAATAAATCCAATAGGTCCTTTAGGAGTCAATAGGTTGGGTAAGGGCAAGGAGGAACGGTGAGGAAGAATGAAAATGCACAAAACAGATGCCAAGTTATGGTAACTACACAACTTCTACATCACTTTTCATTCTTCCTCACTATTGGGTCAGAGTCCCCAGCTACTATACTCTCAGGTGGCCACAAGGAAAGATATGCCGGACCACTGTCAAACCAAAAGAAAGCACAGTTGTGTACTTACCATAAATGTAGATGCTCGAGTGTATTCACTGTTCCAGTCATTACAACTGGGTTATCCTGCTGGCAGGCTACCCGCAGTCGGCCTGAATTCCAAAGTCTAGGTCCGGCGTCGGTTGCTGTCGCCTCCTCCCTGACACCAGTGCTCCAGGGGTATAAGAAATGCAGCCGATGCCATTTTGTTCAGTTTTTCTTGCCCAGATGTCAGGTGCCCCCAAAAGGGTAGGCTAAAAATATGTCAATAAAGCATGCATGCACCAAGGTAATTTTTTTTCCTTCATCTACAAGCAAATACACCACATAGGTTGTATAGAATAGAGAAGTACAGATAATTTCCAGCAAAGATAAGGGGGGTGGTGGGAGGGTAACCTGGACTGCAACAGTGAATACACTCGAACATCTACATTTATGGTAAGTACACAACTGTACTATGTTCATGTTTCACTGTTGCAGTCATTACAATTGGGTTGAATCCCAAAGCTAAGGTTGGGAGGCTGGAGCTAAATAGGATTAGGAGTGGCTATGAGGCCCTGCAGAACTGCAGTGACAAAGCCTGCCCTGGATTTAGAGTAGAGTGGTAAGTGATAGTGCTTTGTAAAAGTGTGCACTGAACTCCAGGTTGCAGCCTCTAAAATGTCTTTTGTTGGTACTCCTTTGACGAAGGCTGCTGAAGAGGCTGATGCTCTGGCTGAATGTGGCCTAATGCCCATAGGCACTGATTTGCCATGCAGTGAATAGCAGAAATGAATGCAGTGGCCTATCCACTTTGAAATAGTCTGCTTTGAGATAGCCTTTCCTTGTGATCCTGCAGCATATGCCACTAGTAATTGCTTGGTTCTGTCCAAGTAGAAGTGCAGCTGTCTGTGTATGTCCAAAGAATGCAGAAGTCTCTCTCACCCTTATTCTGTGGGTTTGGGTAAAAGGTAGGCAAATTAATAGTTTGGTTAAGGGCCACACTGGACACTACCTTAGGCATAAATGTCGGGTTTGTCCTCAGAGAAACCCTATCTGGATGGAAAATGATAAAAGGTTCCACAGCCATGAGTGCCTGTAGCTCTGAGACTCGTCTTGCAGCGATTATTGCTAGAAGCAAAGCTGTTTTCCATGATAAAAACTTTATATCGGCTGTAGCGGCTGGCTCAAAAGGAGACAGGGTGAGTTTTTCCAAGACATAATTGAGGTCCTGTGCAGGTATTGGTGATCTCCTTGGAGGCCTTAAGTTTTTGGCTCCTCTGAGGTACTGCCTTAATAAAGGATGAGAAAAAATAGGTGGTGCTGTATTGTAATGAGTTGAAATGGCAAAGGCATGAATATTAATTGATGAAAAGGCTAGGCCTTTGTCCAGCATCTCAGTTAAATATTGCAAAATCTGAGGAATATTTGGTACAGTCGTGTCAATCCCTTGTGCCTGGTTCCAAGCACAGAATCTCTTCCATTTTTCAGCATAGGATTTTCTGGTACTAGGCCTCCTGGCCTCCAAAATAACATCCATCACCGCTTTAAAGAGAGGTGTGTTTTGAATGACTACAGTATCCGCCATGCTGCCAGATTTAAGGTCTTGAGTTGGCTGTGCAGGATCTGATTGTTGTGTTGGGACAGTAAGTGAAGAATTTGAGGTAATGTCCAGGCTGGGTACCGAGACAAGTTCCTTAGGATTGGGTACCAGTGCTGGCGGGGCCAGTCTGGGGCAATCAGTATCATTTCTGGCTTCTCTTGTCTGACTTTTAGGAGTACCTTGGGGAGGACAGGCAGTGGTGGAAAGGCATATACTGTTAAGTTTTTCCAGCTGAAAGATAGAGCATCCACTTTCCATGCTTGCTTGTGATAAGTCCTTGTGCAGAATCAATGTAGTTGGCAGTTGTGAGGGGAGGCAAATAGACCTATGTCCAGGCATCCCCAATT
This sequence comes from Protopterus annectens, assembly GCF_019279795.1. NCBI lineage: Eukaryota > Metazoa > Chordata > Ceratodontiformes > Protopteridae > Protopterus > Protopterus annectens. Next base: position 1,706,377,950 of record NC_056728.1, on the reverse strand, counting down.
CCTTGTTATCATGCTGAAGACTTGCGGATCCAATTTCCACTCGTGGAGAATCCATGCGGTTTCTGCTTAGTTCGTCTGCCAGAGTATTTATCTTTCCTGGCAGGAATTGTGCCTGCAGATGTACTTGGTAAGTCAATGCTGTGTCCCACAAAGTTATGGCTAGTCTGCATAGGGGGTAGGAATGAGTGCCTCCCTGCTTGTTTATGTACCACATGACAGTAGTATTGTCCGTCTTTATCAGTAATTGTCCCAGATGAAGTAGATCCTTGAAGGCTGTCAGGGCATTCTGAGCAGCTAGCATCTCTTTTTGGTTGATATGTAGATGCATTTGGCTTGCGGACCATGTGCCCTGAATACATCTTCCTGCCATGTGGGGCCCCCCCCAGGCATAATCTGATGCATCTGTTGTTAATATCTGCCTTGCTGTGGGTAAAGCGAATGGCTGCCCCTTTGTTGAGGTGACAGGCCTTTCCCACCATCGAAACTCCTGTTGCAGGCAGGGAATGAGGGTAATTACTGTTTCCAGGCTGTGGCAATGTTGAGTCCAAACACTTATCAGATACCAACGAAGTTTCCTCATATGCAGTCTTGCATATGGAATTAGCAGAATGCAGGATGCCGTGAAGCCCAAAGCCTGCAGAATTTTTCTTGCAGATAACTGGGTCTTTGTTGCCAACATTTTGAAATAAGTAGTCAGTTGCCTTTGTTTGTCTGGCGTGAGATAAGCCATCTGGGCAGTTGCATTTAGGCTTGCACCCAGGAATATTATCTCTTGAGAGGGTACTAGTTTTGATTTTTTTTTCGTTTACTGTGTACCCTAGGCATGTTATTAATCTTTTTTACAAACGCCAGATGCTGTAGTAGAATGTCCTTGTTCTCTGCTTGAATAAGGCAGTCATCCAAGTAAGGATATATATGTATTCCTCTTTGTCTGCAAAATGCAATTACTGGTGCCAGACATTTTGTGAAGACCCTGGGTGCAGTAGATAAGCCAAAGGGCAGTGCAGAGAATTGGTAGTGCATTGAGCCAGCTATGAATCTGAGGTATCTTCTGCATGACTGTCTGATTGGGACATGCAGGTAAGCCTCTTTTAGGTCTGAAGTCACAAGCCAAGCCTTCTTGCCAAGCATGGGCAGAAGCTGCTGCAGAGTCAACATTTTGAATCTTGGAATAATCAGATATGTGCTTAGAATAGATAGGTCCAGTATTGGTCTCCAGGCTTTGTCCTTTCTGGGCACCAAGAACAGTCTTGAGTAAAATCCTTGTCCCTGCTCTTGCTGTGGTACTTGCTGAATGGCCTTCATGGCCATGAGAGAAGACACTTGCTTTTGTGCCTCTGCCCATTGATTTTCTGGCAGGTCTGGCAAACCGTTTGCCTTTGGCAGGGTGTGAAAGTGAAACCTGTAGCCTTGTGATTTTATATCCAAGACTCATTTGTCCTGGGTTATTACGTGCCAATTTTGAGAAAAAAGTGCTAGTTTTCCCCCTAAAGGTGCTGCCAGAAGATAAGTGCTTGGCGCAGGCAGGGGGAAGTCATTGGGACTGTTTCCTGTATGGCTGTGATATGTCTTCCCCGCTTTTGGAGGTAGAAGTACCCCATTGTTTAGACCTGTATGAGCCTTGGGGCTGGGATCTGCCTCTAGGGCGTCTGTATCTGCCTCTTTGTGGCCTGCCTGACACTGGAAAGGATCAATTCTTTGTAGGTCAGTGCCTGCTAAATCTTGGAGGCTGTACCTGTAAGAAATCCTTGACTGTTTGCATAGATTTTGTTTTGTCCTCCATTTTCTTCAACACCCCTTCTGCTTTAATACCAAACAAGGTATCATGCTGTAATGGAGCATCTAATAATTTTGCTTTAACATGATCAGGCAGATTCTGTTCCTTTAACCCAGCATGCCTCCTAATGACAGAACCCGTAACAGCAGCCCTGCAGGAGGCCTCCAGAGAATCAAAACCACATTGCAAAGTATGCTTTCCTACTTGTTCAGCTGCATGCAATAAATCCTGCATCTTTTTCCCCATCTGTCCAGTGCCCTACAATCCCTGTCAGAGGGGGTAGGGTTTTTTGCAGTGGAAGCCTTGACCCCTTTGGGACCCTGAGAGATAGTTTCTGGGTCAGCAGCAGGGTTCTTAAAAAGAAATTTATGTGAATCAGGAACCCTGTAGTATCTGTCTGGCTTAACAGGAGCTGGAGGTAAAGAGTCAGGAGTCAGACTGGACTGAAAATACACCATCTACAATGTCTAACACAGGTGGAATACCAAGGGGCCTGTGCTGAGGTAGTAAAAGGAAGTATCTGAGCCTTTTCTTAGATTCTGAATAATCTTGGCTCTCCCAGTGGAAATGCTCCCTCATGGTATGCAGAGTTTCCCCAAACGAATAATCCTCAGGAGGAGAGGCTGAAGGGATAGATTCTTCAGCATCAGAATCCTCATAGGGAGGAAGAGGGTACTTCTGATCAGAAGAAATGGAAACCTGATCTGAAGATTCATATTCTGTCTCTTGCCTAGGCCTCTTATCAGGAAGGGGATGGGAACCCCTGATCAAAGTAATTAGGTCTTCGGCAATTTTGAGCATCTGTTTTTTAGGCATGGAGGCCTGTCCATGGGGCTACTGTACTTGTTTCTTTGCCTTTGAAGCTGCAGTCATTTTAACATATAATTGTGTAGGCCTGAAAACACCCTCAGAAGCCGATGCCTGCTCAGCGGCTCCGGACCCATCTGAGGGAATAGTTTCCGAGGTTCCAATACCTTGAGTTTCCAGTGGCCTAGTCGGCTCCACGTGGGAGTCGGAAGTGGCCTGCGGCTCTAAAGTAGCGGGCGTCAGGGGCTGTGAAAGCGCCTCACTGAGAACCAGAGACTGGCTCAGAAGAAGCCTCGTCGTCAGTTTTGGACCTCGGATGCCTATCCTTTTCTTTTTCTTGGCGTTTCTTTTGAATTGCGATAGTCGGATGGCTATCCGACGACATCGTGTAATTAAATCTTCTGCCAAAATAGTGAAATGCAAATCGTACCGACGCTTAATAGTGCGTTGGTTAAATCTAGCACAAAACCGACAATTAGCAACGTCATGTTCAGGGCTTAGGCAAGGAATACAGTAAGAATGGAAGTCCTTATGAGGTATTTTCTTCCCACAAGAAATACAATTATTAACTTTTTCTGACATCGGTCTGGAGCAAGAAAAATGTTTCCCCAACGGGGTACTTAGCTTTTAATGAAGACTTCGGATCTGAAATTCGAACACGAAAATCTCAGGAGTTGGCTGACCGGCACTTGCGAAATGCTTTTGCTTCGGGCACCGCGCGGTAAGAAAGACTGAAGAAAATGTCGTCGGCTTTGTCTTTTTCACCCCTGGTGCACTGACGTCAGGGAGGAGGTGACAGCAACAGACGCCGGACCTAAACTTTGGAATTCAGGCCGACTGCGGGTAGCCTGCCAGTAGGATAACCCAATTGTAATGACTGCAACAGTGAAACACAATGAACATGCTCTAGTTCTGGATACAATGTCCAATTTATAATGTGACACAAAGGTACGAGTCTTTGCCCAAGTGGCTGCAGCACAAATGTTGTCAACTGATGCTCTAGAGGAGAAAACCAATGTTGCGGCCATAGATCTAGTAGAATAAGCTTTAGGAAGGCGAGGCAGGTTCAATCCATTTTTTTAATAAATTAGTGAAATAAAGTCAACATTCCATTTAGCCATTGTAACTTTGGAGACTGTTTTCACCTAGACGGTTTCATGAGAAAGAAACAAATAGCTGGTCAGACTTTCTGCACTGACTTGCTTCTATGAAGGTATTACCACACTGTCTATGAACATCAAGCAGATGCCAAATATATTCACCCTTGTTAGAAAAAATTTGGAAAGAAGACTGGCAACTGTATAGACTGGTTTATATTATTCTTTGTGGCTACCTTAAGCATAAAAGATGGGTTAGTACAGAGAGATACTCTGTCTTTATGAAAAATGATGTAAGGCATTTCAAAGATAAGGACTGAAGTTCAGAAATTCTTCTTCTTGATGTGACAGCTACCAGAAAGATGTTTTTCCAAGAAAGGAATAGCATTTCACACTCATTTGCTGGTTCAAAGTTTTTTGATTTAGTCCTTGAAGAATAACTCCGCCATGGGATCTAACTGTTAAGCAGAAAAATCCCTTTCATGAAAGCCTTACATAATTTAGATGTAATAAGGGAGCCAGAAACATCTCCAAAATGAAAATTGGAAATGGCTGCCAGCTGAAGTTTTATAGTGGAAAAACTATCCCCTTCCTTGAAGAGAGAAGTAAGAAAGAGGAGGACAGCTGAAACTGGGGCTGAGAAAGGATCGATACCTCTCTTTGGACACACAAATGTCAAACCTTTTCCATTTGCTTTGGTACACTTTTCATACACTTTAGTAGAAGCTTTTTGGGAAGCTAAAATTACATCTCGAACAGGGGGAGCAAGCCTGGACCTTTGTAGAATTACTAGAAATGGAAATACCAAGTGGTCAGTTTGACAGCAAGTAGACTAGGATGTTGACTCCCTGATGGATGAGGGAGGAGGTCCTGTCTGGGCTCCAGAATCCATATGGGATATTTTATATGAGAACACAGGAAGGGGAACCATACCTGACGAGGCCAGAAGGATCAATGAGAATTACTGAACTCTTCAGCCTTCTGGCTTTCTGCAGAAACTCTGGGATCAACGGAAGAGGGGGATAGACATAAAGGAGATCAGAGGGCCAATCGTGAACTAGAGCATCCCTCAGGGACTCCCCCAGAGGAGGGATCATAGAGAAGTGCTTGCTGCACTTATTGTTTTGGGGAGAAGCAAAGGGGTCACAATAAGGTTGGCCCCAACAGCAGAAAATCAGATTAGCCACCGACTGATTGAGGAACCACTCGAGAGATCAGAAAGGACCTGCTGCGTTTGTCTGCTAGAACGTTGGTTTTCCCCAGTATATGTGTTGCAACTAGAAAGCAGTCTGAAGATATATGCCCATTCCCACACCCTCATGGCCTCTCTGCATAACAAGGAATACAGGGTTCTTGCTTATTTGTTGATATACCAGACTACTGACATGTTGTCGGTGTGTACTGCAATCATCCCAAGGGGAAGCTGTCCTGAAGGGCTTGCAACGTTAGAAGAAATGCCCTCATCGCTAAGACACTGATAAGCAAGCTGGTCTCTGAGAAAGACCATGTGCCTTGGACCATCTTTCTCTCAAAATGCCCCATCCCACCCCCCTAGTTGGGAACCATCCATGGTCACTGTGGTTGTGGACGGAGGAAGAAGGAACGGCCTTGCCCAAGGAACAGGTCATCTGAGTGAATCCACCTTTGGAGATGCTGTCTGCATATCAGAGTTATCTTGACAGAAACAGATAATTGCTGGTAAAGAATAGACAAGTGAACAGTCAAGGTCCACTGGAGGACTCACATAAAGAATCATCCTAAGGGTACTAGGATGATGGCAGCTGACACAGAGCCCTGAGCTTGAAGAATCAGTCTCACCAATGGAGACAGTAAAGAAATTATGTTCTGTACCTGGTTTCTCAAGGACGTTATGCAATGAAGAGACAAAGAAGCTATCTGGTGCTATGTATATGCAAAGGCATCAATGAATTTCAAACTGTGGATGGGGAACAGGCTCGATTTGGTAAAATTTATAGTAATGCCCAGGAAACTGAAATTCTGGAACAAATAGTTCCTGGCCTGAAGTAGATGATGCTGGGATGGGGACGTTAGAAGACAGTCGTCCAAATATGGAAACACCTGGAATCCTTTCACTCTCAGGTGAGCTGTCACTACTACCATGCATTTGATAAACACCCTGGGGCTATGGCAAGTCCAAAGGGCTGAGCTCTGAACTGGTAATGACCGTCTCCCAGCCTGAAGCGCAAATGACTTTTGGAGTGTCTATTCTGACGTGATAGTATGCATCCTGAAGCTCTATTGAGCATATACAATCATCCTTGTGCAACAGCGGTAGAATGGACTGAACCGTAACCATCCAGAACTCGGACTTCTTTACATATTGACTTAGCCTGCCAAGAGCTAGAATGGATCTTAGGTCCCCAATTTTCTTTGGCACTAAAAAGAAGCAGAAGTAAGTTCCAAACCCTATTTGTTTGGTAGGGACCTCTTGGATGACTCTCTGTTACAGCAATTTTTGAATTTCCAGTACTGTATGGTTCCTCTGACTGGGTGGTATGTCAGGAAGTTTATTTTGCTCCACCAGAGGTGAAAGGGACAAGGGAATTTAATAACTTCTGGATATTATGCTTGGCAACCAGGCATTTGTTGCCAGACTGGTCCAGGTGTCTAGGTGGATGGAACGTCTCCCAAGTGCCTCCAGAGATGGACTGCCAGGCAGTGCTTCAGGAGCACTGAGAGGGCTAATCAGAGAAAGGTTCTATGAAGCCCTGATTCTGTGGGACCCCTCTGCCTCTGGGGCAGCATCTACCATTGAAACTTCCTCTTCTGCCTCTGAAGTAAGAATCCCCATGTTGATCCTGAAAAGATCCTTAAGACTTTTGGAACCAAGTCTTCTTACCACCTCACTGACTTCTGAAAAAGGTGTGCTGAGGAGTAGAAGCCTTGATCTCAACAGCAGACAGGGTCTTTCCTTCCTGTTTACTGCAGGTAAGAGTCTCTCTGACAAATAGCCCAAACAAGGGGAAGTCATCAAAAAAGGCACTGACAAAAGACGCCTTGAAAGGTTTGGCAAATAAAGTTGCATCCAGGCATGCCTTCTGACGGCAATAACTGAGCCAGCTGCCCTTGAGGTACCCTCCACTGAATGGGAGATAAGCCTCATAGAATAATTAGTCATGGTAGCCAATTGGGGAGATACTAGTCCTCATCTGATATGGTCTCTGGAAGAGAGTTGGACAGCTCCTTGAGCAAATCTCTCTGCAAACGAGTGCAATGTGCCAAGTAAATTTAACAATCTCAGCACAGAAAATACCAAACCTACCACTCGAAAGTCCCTGTTCGGTGGATGGAAAGAGGAGCTCTGTTCGGCTAGCTCCTTCATGGTGGCTGCTGCCACAATAGCATCAACAGGGAAACCTTGGACCAATGAAGTCTGTCTTTGAGGAGGGACTAGAAATCTGTCTGGGCATTTGGGGATTGGCTCAATAGTGTCTGGCTCCTTCCAAGCCCAGCGGGAAACTAAGTCAATGAGTTAATCTGCCAGAGAAGTCATCCAAGATGTAGAAGGGGCCGCTTCAAAAGCATCCAAGAACACAGACTCTTCAGGAGGAGGTTGGGCTGAACAGCCATCTTTCTCCCTAAGCATCTACACAATGTCTCTCATTTGGTGATCATGGGGATCCTTCTCCGTCATCAAAGTCTCTGTTTTCTGTGAGTGACTCCATTGGGGAGTCAATGTGCCTCCTTTTGCATGTTTTCTTCCCAGGAACCTCCTCTGTGGGGTGTACAGGGGAGGCTTCCTAGTGGGGAGGGGGGACGTGCAGGCTCCTCAAGGCAGGATAACTCTGGACAGAGATGATGAGCTCAGCACTCATATCCAATGAAGGAAAATGGGGAGGATTGGAGGCAAAAGAGATCAGTTCTCTGTGAACAGAGAAAGTCCTTTTCACAATCTGAAAAGCCGACAGACCAGGAAAAACTCTCTCCATCTCTCTCAAAGCTGAGGCAGTCAAAGTAGCATGGATGGGAATCACCAGGGACCTGTGATCTCCAGACAGAACTGGACCTGAGCTGTCGAGGACCAAAGCACTGAGAGGAAGGGACAAATCCAAAAAAGATGGAACCAAACCCCTCCACCCGGATCAAATGACGACATTCCGAATCTGAAACCCACTCCGATCCAGCAATCTCTGAGCAGAGCTGGTCAGGGGAGCCATCAGTGTTGAGGAAGGGAGCTTCTTTGGATCCGAAGCCAACTCTCTCGGGTACCTAGGATCCTGGGACTCCGAAGTAGCTGGTCGGATCGGAGAAGGAGACTAGATCAAAGCAGTGGGGATACTCACAGATCCATTCTGGCAGCAGAGCTGACAACACTCCCATCTGGATTTGAATTCTGAAGAACCTCTGCATCATCTTGTCCATATCAACATCCGATTGGTGGACCTAGAGGAGGTGACTGAAGCAGGCCTGGGCTGTCTAGAGAGTGTCTGAAGCAGTTTTGAGGGCAGCACTGGGGAAACTGCCCTGACTGTAAATTCAGGAGTTAGAGTATGCACATCTAGGAGACACAGTAATGTTAACGGTGCCTGTCTGATCCAATGGGGCTGAAGTATGTCTTGGATTCGGTAATTTCAGATGTGAGGTCTTGGAAGATTTAGCCGGCGGCTCCAAGGAAGCTCTAGATGTTTTGTGCGTTGTTTCCTCGGCTCCAAAGAGCCAGAATGGCTAACTGAGGAGGGTTTGAGCCCCTGACAAAGATGATGAAATCAATGAGACCCTTCAAAATCAGCTTGTTCCTGCTATCAGCTATAGCTCAGGGATTGAATCCTTTTCAGATAATGCACTCCAAACACAGATGTAGAGGCCCTAAACAGTATACACATTTACTGTGTGTATCTAAATGGGGAATCTTGTACCCACATTCCAAGCAGCACTTATACCCAGTGGGCTTGAAAGACATGATTACCACAGGACAACTAGTAAGCAACAGCAGCACAGCACACCACACCACAGACCAGGCAACAGCAAAAGGAAAAACCACTAACCCTGCTCACTAACAGTAACAAACCACAAAACAGAATAACTATATAATATTATTAGACACTTTTTTTTTTTTAACTATCCGATATGGAAGGCAGAGATGCCAGCCTGTCACGAAAGGAAGCAGAAGGAACGGTAAAACAGAAAAAACACAGTCCCAACGCCAGCAAAGCCTCTGACGGGGGTTAGGAGAATATAATTAGCAAGAAAGGTAATTAGACTGAATAAGAATAAAATATAGGCAAAAAAAGTTTCATGTATGGTAAGCACTGAATCACTCTCAAGGCTAGGAATCCATGTCGTACCAGCTAGGTGGCAAAAAAGATCTGGGTATAGTTACACAGAGTGTAGTGCATTATGGGTAGAGGGAGGAGCTCGAGACTAGGATCAAGTCTAAAAAATGCAGCCAAGCCGGATCCAAGGGTTAGATCCGTAATCTAATACTGAGGAAGAATGAAAAGGACAACATCAGATCATAGCAGTTAAAAAGTTAAACAAAAAGTGCTGCATGACTTCTCGTGTACAACAATTTAAAAGTGAAGTACCAGAACTGGTGTTTACAACAATCAAGTGGTACAATAAAATGAGAAAGACCCAGTACAATTAACTACAAATATCACAGTTATCTGCACCAACTTCCAAGCTGCTGAATACTGCCCAGCTACTTAAGGTATCTACAAGTACAAGTATCAGAGTTGTTTCTGCTAACTGAGAAGCCACTGCACGTCATGCAATTATGAAGGCGGGGACTGACTCGGAGTGGGAAAAACAGAACAACCAACCACTGGCTACTATACAGTGTGGGTTACAATGGTCATGTGCCATAAGCAACATCATGCAAACAGGTACAAACAAGTACAAAGCTGCACAATGCAGAAAATAAAGAAGTCAAAAATAAACAACCTGGGAAACTGGGTCTGGTAACAGCTAACAGCAAGCTAATGTTCAGAAAACTGCTGGCTCCCCTTCTCGCCACATCAGCAAATGCAAATACAATCCCAAACAAAATAAAAATGCCACCAGCAAGCAACTGAAGTCACAATATTGCTTAAAAAAAGCTTAAAAAGCGACTTTGCTCATGATGGAAGGTTCAGATGGGTGGTTAAATCCAGTAAATCAATAGCTCAGCTGGATGTTGCAGTACAGCTCTGCACAAGCCAGCACAAAGCTATGGAATGCAGCAGAAAACAAATAATAGACATTAGAAGTACTAACAAGCTAATAGCAAATAAACATTCAGAACACTGCAAGTCCTCATTCTTTCAAAAGCACAAACTGCAAAAATAGTACCCTAAATGTTTATTTATTTTATTTATTTCACATTTGTTGACCGGGAAAGTCCGACTGGATACATGTCCATTTTCAGCGGAGGCCCGGGGAGAAAAGCTCCACAGTGAATGAATATAATGCATTTAGATAATACATAGGACTCAGTAACAAAACAATACATAGAACTAAAGAACAAACAAAACAAATTAGTTTCCTATACTAGAAAATGGTACAAAGGAGATGTAGTAAAAAAAATAAGTTGATCATAAACAATATCAGGGGTACAAACATATTAATACTACTTCTAGCATGCTGATTCTCCATCTAGTCTAACCACTTCAGTTTAGATGAGAGAGAAAGAAGTAAGAGCGAGGGATGCATCTAGGAAGTATCTATACTTGTGAGAGAGAGAATTAGTCAGGACCTGAGCATTGACAGAGCCAATATAACTTTAGATGTTGGTTTAACCTTTTTTTGAAAATGCATAGGGAGGAAGTGCAGGAAAGGCTGGGAGGAAGGGAGTTCCATATTTTGCCAATGGCATTGCTAAAAAGTGAGTCACCACCTACATTGTTAGCTTTGACTGTTTGAACTAGTAGCTTATTGGAGGAACAGACTACTCAGATTATTATAGGGCCTTATTAAGTTATTCAGCGCTGGGGTTTTGTCAGGTTGGTTCAGGATTTTAAATGCTTCCATGAGTTGGGTCTGCTGTAGCAGGTTAGTGAGTTCTAACCAGCCTAAGTTTCTTAGGTTAACACAGTGGTGTGTTCTATAGGGCATTCCTGTTGCAAATCTAGCAATCTGATTATAACAGCGTGTAAGTTTGTTTATTTCCACTGTTTTAAGATTAGTGAGTATAGGGGAGGCATACAGGAGGGTAGAGAGAAGAAGTGAGCGGGCCATTGTCACTTTCGCTATTGGGGTTAGAAAAGATTTGATCCGGTATAGAGACCCAAGTTTTTTATTAACGGTTTTGATGGTCTGATTAATATGGATATCAAATCTAAGTCTGTTATCTATGGAAACTCCTAATAGTTTGGTATAGGAGTCTGGAGAGATGACAGTCCCATTTTGGATTGGATAGAAAAGGATAGAGGTGTGGTCTTTTGAGTGGGTTGGAAGAGTAGTAATTTGGTTTTGTTTGGGTTAAGGATCAATTTACGTCCTAATAGCCAGTTCTCTACTGCCCTGAAACATGTTTGGGTTTTGGATAATAGGTTGTCAGGAGTAGTGTCAGCACAGACTAATGTCGAGTCATCTGCATATTGAATGCAGGTTGCTTCAGGGATGGCTTTATACAGGTCATTTATAAAAATAGTAAACAGAAGAGGCCCCAGTATGGATCCTTGGGGTACTCCTATAGTATTGGGTAGGAGGTTGGAAAGTTTAGTATGCCAAAGTACGGCTTGTTTCCTATCAGCGAGACAGCCATGAAACCAATCTAGAACTTGTTTGTCTAGTTGGAGATTTTCTAGTGTATGATGTAGTAGCTGGTGGTTCACCATATCGAAGGCCTTCGATAAGTCAAGAAATAATGCAGAGGATATTTTTTTGTCATTTCGATTTTGATTGATAGTGTCGGTGAAAGAGAGAAGAGCAGTGGTTGTACTATGATGGGGTCTAAAACCATGTTGTGTGTCTGTTAGTAATTTGTTCATGGTAAGATAGTGAAGGAGTTGTTTGTGTATACACTTCTCCATGATTTTGGCCAATGGTGACAGTATTGCTATGGGCCTATAATTTGATAGCTCAGTAGATAGTCCTCCTTTGTGGAGAGGGATAACATGGGATACTTTCCATATTGATGGGATTGTGGATTCTGCTATGGTTCTATTGATTAGTATTGAGATGGGGTACGCTATGACATCTGCTGCTATTTGTAAGTATTCCGCTGGGAGAAGGTCTGCAGAGAGAGTAGTTGGTTTTAGTTTCTTCAGTAAGGAACATATATATGCAGTAGGGACAGGTTGGAATTTAAAGGTCGTTCCGACTTTAAGTTTTCAGTTTTAATGGAGTTGGTGGATGGTAGTTGGTTAGCTAAGGATTGTATAGTATCGGTAAAGAAATTGTTAAAGGAATTTGCTACGTCTTCAGGTGTTTTGTCACTTAGTGTCTTTGGGGTAGGGGTAGAGGATTTCCCTGGGTGGAGAAGATTATTTAATCCAGTCCAGAATTTTTGAGGGTTGTTTTGGTGTTTATTTTGGAGTTGGCAATAGTAATTTTTCTTATCAGATAATGTTGCTTTTTTGGTCTCATTTCTTAGTTGTTGAAATTTTATGCGGTCTGAGGTTGATTTGGTTGAACGCCAGGTGTTCCAGGTTTTGTTTCTACCTTTGATTAGTGATATGGTATTTTTTGTTAACCAGGGTGCAATATTTGTTTTTATTCTAATTGATCTTATTGGGGCATGGGACTCAAGTATAGCTAGGAATGTCCTATTAAAAAGATATACTGCCTCCTCTAGTGGGAGATGCTTAAGGGGTGCCCAGTTAAAGGATTTAAGTTCCATCAGGAATTTAGTGAGGTCTAATTGCTTCTTATTTCTGACTGGCCTATACCTAGGCTGGGTGGAGTTTATTACCTTCTTTTTCATAATATAGGTGATGAGATGGTCGCTTAGATTGTTTGGAAGGGTTCCGGCCATATATGTTTGGGGATGACTGTTGATGAGGATCCAGTCTAGGATACTCTCTTTTTGATTAATATTACCTATTCTGGTGGGGGAAGATACTAACTGACAGAATCCTTGTAAGTTGATGTGGGTAGGGTTGTCTTCTGAGGAGCATTGCTTCCAGTCTATATTGACATCACCTAGGATAATGGTTTCTTGAGGATAGTTATTTGATAGCCAGCTGAGGATATGTTCAAGGGTGTCAGAGTTATTCCCGGGGAATGTAGATCACAATTAGATTGATACTTTTGTCTTTATTTATTTGTAGTTTTAGTGCAAGTATTTCAGCATTAGCGATCTGGGGTGGTTGAGGAGAGTTAATAGTGACATTCAGTGTGCTCTTATAGAGCACCGCAATGCCGCCTCCTTTTTTTGTCAGACGATCAGCTCTATATATATTATAGCTTGGTGGCATTAACTCATTGTCTTTGGTCCCTTGCTTTAGCCAGGTTTCAGTTAGACACATTATATCTGGGTGGTACGTTGCTATTAGGGCATGTAAGTTATGAATCTTATTATTTATACTTCTTATGTTTAAGTGATATATTTGAAGAGAGTTTGGTTGAGTAAGCGGTAGGGCATTTGCAATTGGAGTGGATAAGGGGCCTGGGTTGGGATGAATATCTCCATCTATGGTTATATTTTTTCTTAGATAGTCTAATAGTCTCATAAGCTTGAGTAATAGTTTAAGTTCATGCTTGTATTTGGGGTGCTTTAGTTTAAGTTTAAGGGGGTTGTGTTGATTGGGATGATATATTTTACTGGACAGATGGATGGTGTTAGGTTTAGTACAGCTTAGGGATGGGATGGTACTAGTTTGGCCTCTGGGGTAGTAAAAACCTGATAGTTCCTGGTCTTCATATCTAGTTATTAGATATAGTTTGATAATAAGTAGTAGAGTACAGGATACAATTTTAGCATTGGTTTAATTGTGATGGGTGTTGTAGCCTTCATTTTCTTTGGGCAATGATTGATTAAATTGATAAGATATGATAGGGCTAGATGGAAGAATTTGCTAGAGATGTGGGTGGGGATTTAAGGTCGGGTTGATTGGCTAAAGAAGAGAAGTGGGGGTGTGGTTAGTTAGGTATAAATGTAGCACTACTGAGGCGGATGGGATATGGGGGCAGGGAGGCGTGGAGGCGAGCCCGAGCGTGGGCGGCGGTTTATCCCTCCCAACTATGTATTGGCAGGAAAAATGGCAAACGACAAGATGGTAATTTCTCCAAATTTCTTTTTTGTTTAACACGAACCTCTTACAATTTTCAGCTTAGAATTTACAGGGACTATCAATTTGTAGCTGTAAGAGGTTGTTTTTGGGATTTAGCGTGGTAGAATGCTGCCGCGTTCTGAACCCAGTGTACTAGTGGTTCTAAGGATTAGGTTTACAGTTAATCATGGAGCTGCTGTTAATTAAATTCAAGACCTTGTCAAAGTTCTTCTTTTATGGGCTACTTTTTTCCTACTGATCGCTGCAGTTTGTTTGTACTTGTTGCTTGTAGGGAGCGAACTATCCTTAGATGGGCACTTGGTTGGTTTCGCTAGGCGAACAGAATGTGTAACACCTGGATAGAGATAGAAAAGCACATGTACATGCATCAAGACTTGTCGATTTTGCTGAAAAGTTATGCAGTAGTGATAAAAAGTTCTAAAAGATTCCAAACTAAGAATCACTTAGCATGCCTATGCATCCTTTAAATAGTTCACATCTATGGTCAATGTATAGCATCAGGGAACATTATACAACAGCTATGCAAACAGAGATAAAACGCTCTATCACTTCATTACACTACTCCTGTTAGTTCATCTTGTAAAACTATATCATTTAGCAAGAGCTTTACAGTCTTATATTATCTAAACGATCACTTTGCGTGTAACAGAGAGCAGACGCTGTAAATACTGCTAATGGCATTCAGTTATAAAGTAATACTCCAGCAAACACATAAACCATGGTTAATTTGTAAAGATTAGACAGCAATTGAGCTAATTTAAGGTCGCCAGTTCACTATATATTACTAGAATGTTTTACACAGCTTCCTTACTTAATCCGACAAGAATTGAGTCGCCGAAATGCATTAGGTGACTCGTGCACACACACGCTACCAAGTTGACTGCAGTTGCCACTTATAGATAAAATACTGTCCTTTAAGTAACTTCAATATGCCCTGCAAGTAGTCGCTAGTATATTTACAGAAATATTTAATTAGTAGGACAATACTTACAAATCCTGTATGTGCGACTACCTACTGGGTTCAGGATCACAGCGGTGATTCGAAATATGGCGGTACACCTGGGTAGCTTAGTAACCTCGTATGCGTCAGAGGTAGGGGGAGGGATAGAGGCTAAAATCCCGCTATCCCGCTCCCAACTATGTATTGGCAGGAAAAATGGCAAACGACAAGATGGTAATTTCTCCAAATTTCTTTTTTGTTTAACACGAACCTCTTACAATTTTCAGCTTAGAATTTACAGGGACTATCAATTTGTAGCTGTAAGAGGTTGTTTTTGGGATTTAGCGTGGTAGAATGCTGCCGCGTTCTGAACCCAGTGTACTAGTGGTTCTAAGGATTAGGTTTACAGTTAATCATGGAGCTGCTGTTAATTAAATTCAAGACCTTGTCAAAGTTCTTCTTTTATGGGCTACTTTTTTCCTACTGATCGCTGCAGTTTGTTTGTACTTGTTGCTTGTAGGGAGCGAACTATCCTTAGATGGGGACTTGGTTGGTTTCGCTAGGGGCGAACAGAATGTGTAACACCTTGTCAAAGTTCTTCTTTTATGGGCTACTTTTTTCCAGCAGCAAGGAGTAAATCTCAGTTTCAGCTTAAATGGCTTTCCTCCCTGGTGCTGGAGGGATCAGACGTGATAAAATCTAGTAAATCACTACCTTGGGCCCATTGTAAGGATATATATAAACACTGGAGGAAGGCTGCATGTGTAGCTTAGCCCTTAAAGTATGGGTTTACATTATTTATTTGGAATTTACACAGGTCAATTAACAGAACAGCAATTTGTGTTTTATGGAAATATTTAATGCTGCAAATTTATATCGGAAACTGCATACAGACAATAATCAGTATGGAATTTCTAATGTTATACATATTTAAAACAGTTAAATAGTTTACGTTTATATCAAACAGTATTTATTTATGTATATATTTGCCAAGTGGGGTACAGCATGCTGGAATAATAATTACAGGAGGCATTAGAATAAATGCAATACAAACTTGTGTGTGTTTTCAATAATACAGTAGTGGAACAAAGACATGCCGAATTAAGTACTTTACTAGAATCCTATTAGATTACCTACAATGACACAGTGAAAGCTAACAGTAACCAGGTCTGTAGAATATACATTTCTTTTTTTTTTTTCATAATAAATCTTTATTGTTATATACTTTTCATACAAAATTATAAAATACAAACTACTAACACTGTAACAATCACACCAAACAATGTACAATATTTACAAGAATGCTTCCATATAAGACATTAGAAATATAAGAAAAACATAGGAATAATTAGTACGTTTTCCATATTGAACAGGTTGATTAGACATTTCTCTCCAAATATAGCAATGATTATTACTACCTTCAAAGTTAAATGTGTCTGTTTTTTTTCAAAACATTCATGAAGTTTGTTCTATTTCACATTAAACTGTGGCACAGCAAGCATATACTTCCTAGAATTTAATAAGATAAGTAATAATAATAACAATAAAACATGATCTTAATAGCAGATTTATGGAACTTCCTCTGCAATAGTGAAAATTCTCACTGAAGTATTACTTACTTGGGGAAGGGAGAGTATATTACATCTGATGAATAATCTATTCACGACTTGGAAAATTAGGGTGCTTCTATGTTAAAGTTGAAAAAAAATAATTAAAAATTAAGAGGTACTGTAGCAGATGGAATGGGGGATCAAACAGCTGTACATTGAACAGTTAACCCTGCTGTTTATGCTACATGTAATTAAATTGGGACAACAGGCTTATAATAAATATTACCTTAGAAAGGTGCAGTAGAAATATATGTATTAAACTGATTATTTGGATCAATATGGTTCAAAATTATTATGATACACCTTCTAAATGTTTGCATCTCCAGGGAAATGGTGACACAGTAAAGACAAAAAACAAATTGTTACTATGATTTTTGTGTTTAAGGATGAATGTTAAGTGTACTTCAGTATGGCTGTTGGTTTAGTACCAATCATATTTTCTTTTATACGATTTCCTCAAGATCATGAAGGACAGCTACATGACAGTAATTAGTAAGACTGAATGTAATAAGTCTTCAATAACTATGAACTGAATTGAATTACTATTGAATGCTCTCTCTCCTATTTAGTTTTTTGATGGCTAACCTGGCAAATATTTCTCAAAGGAAGCAGAAATATGATACGGACTGACAAAACTTATTGGAAGTGAACATTTCAGGCATAATGAATATTATGCAAGTAGATCACAGCTGCTCAGGTTTGTATAAGTAAATTCTTTGTATTAAAATTTCCTTGGATGCACAAAGATGGATCTTAATCCTGGAGGTAATCTGTGTTAAGAAAGTTTTCCCCTTCTTAATTCATACTACTTTGGTGTAAGCAGTCCACTGCAACCCATGCAAACCTAGCAATGATTTGGGCAGCTTCCCAGAGCCCCATTTGAGTGCTCAGACATGAGACTCAAGGTGCCAAAGAAATCATCCTCAAGGGGGAGAGAGGATTACTTCTGTGTTATCAAAAGCATATGCCAGTGGTGAGGAAATTTAGGAAAAATAAGGCAAATCCAAATCAGTCAGTTAGGACTCCCTGCTTTTCTTTGGTGGAACAGGTGCTTTGAAACAAAACAGCTGTAGCATTAAATGACTGATTGGTTACTCAGCTGAGATATACTCCTCTATAAACTTACTGTAGTCAAAACCAACTGAAAAGTTACTCTGAGGGTCAGCATCTAAGCCTCAAGCATCGGGCCTACTCTGCTGAATGATGACAAGACTTTTCAATGCTTATTTCTAACAATAACTTGCTGAATATGCTTTGTTCTTGTCCACTATCCATGAAAATGTCTGGAATGTCTAAAGTTTCTCACATGCAAGAACACCTGGGAACCGAGGTCTGGCCTAGACATCTCAGCATCTTATTCTTAGGCCTAAGTAACAGCAGAAACAATGATCCCCCTTGTCTCTAGAGATGGCAGCACAGGCTGTGACTCAACAGAATAAAGAAAAACAGTCCAACAGGAAAGGCGCATTGCACTCCTATTGCCTCAGCAATACAACTTCAAGAAGATGACAAAAACTGACAAGGTGTTAGGGGCATATTACTACAACAAAAGATATTTGGAGATAATCATATTCTTCTATTGCCTGTTGCTGTACGCAGCAAAATAGTTGATACAGCCAAAGAATGAATTGAGGGATGCATGAAGTGGAACATCTGCAGTCTTAAATCCACAGGCTTCAGTAGGATTCACAGAGTATGATCTCTGCCAGTGGTGGGACCTTGATTTTTTTTCTCTGTTTGTGTAACTCCATTTTACTGATTTTTCTAGTCAGTGTGCCATTTGTGGAAAGCTCTCTAAGGGTACAGCTTGCCAGTTTCCAAGGCCTAAAGCTCGTGTGATCCAGGCAAGGCTTTAAATTCCAAGTCACAATTGAGGTCTTCTCCCCTCCTAAAAAATGTCATTCTTCACAAGAGAAAGTACAGGTGTCCAAGTAAACTTACCGTAACAGATGTTCTAAGAAATGATAAACAGAGGCAACAAAATCACCAAGTGTAACTCTTGTCAAGAGGCAGCAAAATCACAAATTTTTATTTTACTTTTTATGTTTTTCATCAATATTTTTAATTTTATCATTACCATCAGTGTTTTTGACTTGATTAATACTGTTTGGTGACATCTGCACATGCATATATAAATTTATATTTCATGTGTATGAGATTAAATATGTGCATTTTATATTTTATAATAATATTACATAACTATATTTATCATATTAATGTTCAATTCATATTTACATTCTCCATAGTGTTTTGCCTCTAGTTCATTAACATATGGAAAAGTATATACATATTCTTTCTCAAACAAAGATTTTTATATAATGGCCAGAATATTATAAACTATAGATCCTACATAAGAGCATGGATAATTTTGTATATATATCCGTGAATACAGACTGCAGGAATTCCAGACTTTGCACTCTTGTGCCCTTCCAGAAGTATGTGCACACATACTAGCTCAGTTAGTACATTAGTCTTTAGTTTTTTGCCATAAGTAAGATCTTTATATTATAAAATTGGTTCAAGTTATTTTTGTTGCACTACACACTTCAATAGTTTATTAACTGACGATCACTGTGTTTATCATGTGACGTCATGGCGTTATTTACGCCTTGAAGATATAGCGAATTATAAGAATGAACTAAATAGTAATGAAAGAAAATCAGTCACTTTATTTTGTGACTATAGAAGATCAGCGATGGACTGATTGTTTTTAATTTTTGATCCTTCATCATCTATGGTGCGCTAAATTTCATTTGTTACTATTTATCTTTTCTAATACCTATATGTGCGCTGTATTTTGTGATGTGCGTTTCTTAAAAAAACTGAGATATATTTTAAAGATCCACAAAGTATGTGAATGATTGAATCCACATTGAAGCATAAGGCTTCTAATTTTATATATATTCACATTTTTTAATATGTTATAGTACAAGTGCTTCACAGCATTGTTGTTTATGAGAACTGTTTATAAGAGTTGAATCTCAATGGTGATGTTAGTTTCACTTTAAATCTGGAATGGCAGCTTTTTCTAAATGACGATGTCAATGAAATTATTACTTTTGTTAATTAGAAAAGCTTTAGTTACTATAGTGAATAATTTTCCCGCCTTGGGTGGTATATAATGTGAGCTTCTTTTTAGTCTAAGTATAATCTGATGAAGCGTAGTTGTATACTACGTGAAAGCGCTTATTTTTCCTTGGACCTCAATAAAGCCATTTTGGAGCCTTTTATGGGATTGGACTGAATTTTGTCATACTGTTTGTTCAAGACATCGTGGTTGGTAACTCCTGTTTCGTTTTTGTGATGTTCTAAGAAATCAAAATTGCAGTAGCCCAAGCTATTTGAGGCCTACCCCATCATGACTGGCTAGCTTTCAAAGCTTTTGTGTGCCATCCATTGCTGGCACTAGACAGAAGCTCCATAAAAAGGCAGAGTTTTGTGCGTTGTTTCCTTCAGAGCTTTTTTTTGCCTAGAAAGGGGGAAGTTCCCTGAAATAATAATTTTAGAGAAAAACTAACAGCAAACTATATAGACTAGGATGTATACACCCACACCATAGCAAAAATAAAAGGAAACAAAAAAAGAACATGTAAAATAAAAAGGATTGGAATGAGGGAGGGGTGACTTCCAACAGTGCTCTATCAGAACACCTACTGTTACAAGTTCACTTACATAACATTCAACATTATTCAACATTAGATGATTGTTGCAGCTGCTTAAACTATTTGTGTATATTACTACAGCTTAAAAACTAGAAAGGGAAAACGTCAATACATCAAGACTCCCAGAGCCCCTGGAGCATGGTCTTAGCAAAGCCTGCTCTGGACATGAAAAAGGAATCCAATTTAGAATGCTTTGCAAAGGTATATACAGAGGACCAAGTTGCTATCTCTAGAATACTTCTAGAGTCCACACCTTTCTAGAAAGGCACCAACAAGCCAAAGTCACTGTGGAATGCGCCCTAATTATGCTTAGTATAATAAAAAGCCATAGCCTGAGACAACCATCTAGAAGCAGTCTCTTATGATGGTTAGAAGGCTAACTGCTGATCAGCCTTCCTGAAGGTCTGCATTTTGTCTAGATAGTACTATAGCTGTCTGTGCATACACAGTGTGTGAAGAAGACAGGGAGATTAATAGTCTGGCTTAAAGTAAACTCAGGGACCACTTTAGACATAAGCGAAGGATTAGTTATCAAAAAACCTTGTCATTGTGAAAAAAAAGGTAGGGTTAAACATATCATAAGTGCTTGTAATTCAGATACTCTCCTAGCAGAAGTCAGAGCAATGACTAAAACAATCTTCCACGTTAAGAATATCAATTGAGCCAGATACACTGGTTTCAATAGAGAAATAGCAAGCTATTCGAGAGCAAAGTTAAGATCCCAATGAGGAGACACCTGTTTCCTAGGTGGAAACAAACACCCCTTTCAAAAACTGTTCAAAAGAGTATCTAAGGGCAGACTAGCAGAGTTGCAGACAAGTGAACCTTCAAGGAGGAATAAGAAAGGCCAGAGGACAGTAACGCGCATAAACAATCAGGAAACTGGGTCTAAACAGAGTCCTGGTCTTGGACTGGTAGCAAAAAGAAAATCTTTTCCTTTTGCATATAAATGATTTTCTGCTAGCATTTTTACCTTCCTTTACTACCTGCTGAACAATCTCAGAAGAAGAAAAAAAGTATCTTAAAGGGTATCAAAATTCTATCATCCAAGTCATCAGATGCAGAATTTTCAGGATGTGTTATAGCAAACAACCCCTCTCTTGTATGAGTAAATCTAGTTTGTGGTGAATTAAAAAGAACCCCCATTGCCTGGGACAAAAGGTATTCACCACCACAACTTTTTGGAGAGTCCACCTGGATTTTTAGAACCACCGTTTATATCAGTGGAAAGGATGGAAACCATAAAGGAACATTCCCATCCATCAGAATGAGAAGGTAACTCTCTTTCATGCCCATCTGCACAGAGTCCTGGAGCAAAATTTCTTTAGTTTTACCTAGAGGAGACAAATCAGTCTACATGAGGTGTTCTCCATATCAGGTTCAATTCTTGGAAGACCTCAGGATGAATTTTCTATTCATGGAGATCTTTCCTGGACCTGCTTAGCTTATTGTCTGCAATCAAGTTTTGTTTTGGCAGAAAATATGAAGCTTGAAGGGTCAACCTGAGCTGAGTTTCTGCCCCTCAGTCTATCACTGTAAATTTGCAGACAGGGTACAATTTGGAAAGTCCAAAGGGTAAGGCAGAGAAATGATAATATAAGCCATACACAGAAAAACAGAAAATCTTCAAAAAAATCTGAACAGTTTGGCAATGGGAATATGCAGCATCATTTAAGTACAGCTTTACTATGAAGGCTAGAGAAGGGGTGACAGGTAAAATGGAATGAAGGGAAACCATCTTGAAATTTTGAAACTTGACAAAAAGATGTAGAAAGGAAAGGTTCAGTCCAACAGAGGCCACCGTGATCCTTTCTTTTTTAGTAACAGAAAATTCCCTGAATAAGTGCCCATCTGATAGGGAGTACTAGTTCTACTACTCCCTGAGCAAGCACCTCATACAGGATGCAATGAAACGAGGAGACTTGGTTCACACAGCAAAGAGAAATCATCTGGAACAGGAGGAAGAACTTCCATTGTCAAGAGTACCCTTACTGATTTACACTAAAGCACAACTGTATGTCACAATCTGGTACAGCAAGAGAAGATGAAGCTTCGGAGATAAGGGGAGGTTGCCACAGTGGTAGCGTCCGAAGCCTTCTTGCCATTACTTTTTAATATCCTGTTTACTGGCACCTTGCTGCTTAAATTTCTTATTGAATAAGGATGCTGAGAGGGGGGAATTTTTACTTGCTTTCAATAAGGGGATTTGAAATATCCGAATCACTCTCTGTATCAACTTTCACCTTTTCATCACAATGCTTTAGCACCACAGCTGCAGAAAGGCCAGACAGAGCTTCTTTATCCATCTTCAGGAATGTTTTGCAAACAAAGCCAAGCAAGTCTACTTAGTACTAACCCAGAAGCAGCAATAGTCAGCAGCATCATAAGCACACATTAAAACGTGCTTAGTGACATAAGAAGCTGATGTTAGTGAGATGTATAAGGGATTTTTCATCTCAGGAGGAGGAACGTTAGCAATTAACTTTTGCATGCCCTCAACAGATAAACTGCATTTGTGAAAAATCTTACTATAACAGTAAATGTCCTTTCCTTCACTGTTCCTTACTCTAGTGACCCCCTTTCCAAGGGTAGTCTGACGTCCGGCCCATATGCCAAAGCCTTAGGATTACTAGTATGTTGTACATCACATTTATGTTCCACGTTCATGGCAGAGGGCATAAAGGTGACATATGGACGTACTCACCTCAGAAATGAAAAACCCCAGGAGGAACAACAGTCCAAGAAGTAAAGCAGGAACGTGCATCCAGAAGGTAAAAAGAAAAAAGGAGTAAAGAAAAAAGGGAGGAAGGAGGGAATGAATACTGCAACAGTGAAGGGAAAGACATTTATTATTATGGTAAGATTTTATGCAGCTGTACTATGCCCTTCCATATCACTGTTGCAGTATTCCTTACACTGGGCAGAGAACAAAAGCTCAAGAAGAAGAAAGGTTCTGCAGAGCCCTCAAGAAAGCCTTGCAGGACAGCCCTGGTAAATCTGGCTCTAGCTCTGGAAACCACATCCAGCTTGAAGCAAAACTATGTACAGAAGTCCAAGTAGCTGCCTCTAAGATGGAATTGGTATGTAAACCTTTGAAAAAAGCAACAGAAGAAGCCACAACCTTGGTGGAATGAGTCTTTACAGAAGTAAAAACTCTATTTCCATGGGAAAAGCCTAACAAAAAGAAATGGACTTAGAGATAAAAAAAGTTGTTTGCTTAGAAACAGCCAAACCTAGAGCCGTAGGATGAAAAGAAACTAAAAGTTGCTTAGATTTATAAATGGCTTTAGTTTTACCTAAATAATATCTCAGTTCCAAGGTTTGAAAAGCTTTTTCACTAGCAGACTGTGGAGAAGGGAAAAAAGTGAGCAAATTAACAGACTGATTAAGAGAGAATTCATTAACCACCTTGGGCATAATAAAAGGATTAGTATGAAGAGACACCCTGTCCCTTAGAAAAACTAAAAAGGAGGGACAGCCATAACGGCCTGAAGCTCAGACACCCTTCCAGCTGAAGTAAAGGCCAAAAGAAGAAAACAGTTTTCCAAGTACACAGCTGTAAGGAAGCTGAAGCTGCCGACTCAAAAGGAGCCTGAATCACTTTTCAAGAACAAAATTAAGGTCCCAGGAAGGAGGAATAGGCTTCCTGGGAGGTCTAACAAAGGACGTGTTTAACAAATTGTCTGACCTCAAATCTATAAGCCAAAGAAGGAGTCAAAGGCAGACAAGTAGAAATAACTGAAAGGTGAGCTTTAACTGAAGAGTATGCCAACCCAACATGGAGCAATTCACAGAAATAAGACAGAACCAAAGAACTTCCACAGAAAGTGGATGCAGGTTGCGAGCAATACAGCAAACAGGAAATCTCCTCCATTAGGACTAATAAGATTTCCTTGGTAGTGGGTTTCCTGGCCGACTGCAGAACCTGAAGCACGTTTGCAGAAAAAAGGTGTCTAAAAGGGATCAAGACCCTATCACCCACAGCATTAGCTGAAGAATAGACAAGTGGGGATGGAGGAAAGACCCCTTGTCCTGTGTGAGTAGGTCTCCCTGTGAGGCAATTTGTGATCAATGCCCTTCACTAAATGCAGAAGAGGACAGAACCAATGTTGTCTGGGCCAAAAGTGAATCACCATCAAGATTTTTGGGAAGAGTCTTGTGCTATCTTAAATAGGACCCCCAGTATAAGGGGAGGGAAGGCATACCGAAAAGTACAGTTGTGTACACTTACCATAAATGTAGATGTTCAAGTGTATTCACTGTTGCAGTCATCACATTTGGGGTATCTGCTTGCAGAAGCCCTCAGTCGGCCTGATTAACAAAGTCTTGGGTCCTGCATCGGTTGCTGTCCCTTCTTCCGTGACGTCAGGGGTATAAAACATGCAGCCGACACCATTACATCAGTTTTTCTTGCCCCAGATGTCAGGTGCCCCCCTAATGGGAAGCAATTAAATCTATAAATATACAAGGTTATACCTCCAACAAAAAAACAAATACACCAAAAAGCTTTTGAGGTATAGCCAAAAGAAGTAAGGGGGCTGGAGGGAGGGTAACCAGGACTGCAACAGTGAATATACTTGAACATCTACATTTATGGTAAGTGTACACAACTGTACTCTGTTCTTCGTGTTTCACTGTTGCAGTCATCACATTTGGGTAGATTCCGAAAGTTAAGGGTGGGAGGAGGAATTTAGATAGCATTAGGACCAGCTATAAGGCCCTGCAAGACTGCAGTGGCAAAGCCAGCTCTGGATTTAGAGAAAATTGGTAGATGGTGTAAGATTATGCTCAACAAGGTTTTAGGGTTGAAAGTAACTTTGCTACAAATAAGTAACATAAATAAGGTATAAAATACAGCTTGCTTAAATGCAGAAACAGAGCTTATTAATATGTGATTAGCATCCATACTAAATGACTGTGGCTTAAAAAAATAAGGAACTTGTTTATGAGTGCATTACACACACATCAAGAAAGCTGACTTCTTACAGACTTGGCAAGAATGTAAAAAAAAAAACAGGATATATCAGAAAAAAACTAATCTGCTTTCTTTAACGAATGGACAACAGGACACGTGTTTATCCACAAGGCGTTTCCTTGAAAAATATGCTTTTCTAAGAAAGTTTAAAAATATGTCTTTCTAAGAAAGTTTATCCACACGGTGTTTCCTTAAAAATATGCTTTTCTGCACTTATCAGCATTTGCACAAGAACAGATGTGTCAGCATTTGCGTCATCAAGGCAGTATCTTTCCAAAACCAACAAGGAATGCTTAACTAAAAGTATATATAAAGTCTGTATTAAATCCAGTTATGTTAGGGGTATTGGTAGGGACACATTCGTCCCGAGGTAAATGTTATATCTCTCACATCATCTGTACTATATGAGAAATAAAATAGAACAGTATCTGAAACGGCAATGTTAGTTAGTCCATGTGGTTTATTATAAAAAGTTATTTGTTACTGCTCTAAGTTGATGCTGCAAAATATATTCTCTCATTAGTGTATATTCTGCAAGTTTCTGTATGCAACAGACTGTGAATGCAACTATAACCAGACTTTGATTTCAGCAGAATCCCACCAGCAAGACTAAGTGTCTTAAGAAGACTTCAAATCCATCACAGTAAGCAGCACCATAAGAATCACAATAAAAATTAATTTTTCAATGGCGAGCCTACCTGCATTCGAACACAGAGGGAAGGGTAAGCCCTGCAGAGGGTCACTTCCGTTAAATTGCAGTAACTACAGTTGTATGTATGTGTAATTTCTAAACAGAGGTACTCCAGTTTATGCAGCTTGCAGCAATAAAGCTTTTTCAGACGTCTGAATCCAGTCAGATTGTAGTTCAGGAAAGTCGCAGTGCCATAAATTCTCCAAGAAAAGGTGGAAATCTACTTTATACAGCAGTCCGCTACATGTTGTGCTTCACCAGCTTCTCAAGTGACTTTGAAAAATTTCCAGCCATCAGCAACAACAGCCTGATCACCTTTTTTCTTGCTAACTGGTACGACTTTTTTCTGTGTCACATTTTTAGTATGGATGCTATTAGACATAATTCATGCAGGAGTAAAATAAGCTTTAGTAAATTGCAATGTTGGTATACACAGCACATTAGTAAATGTAAAACCTTATTAGGGCAGGTTGATAGTAAGGCTTTATGCAAATGTATTACACTATTTGACTGGTATCTCAAAGAAAACCATGTGGGGTATGACAAATGTTTATTGTGTGATTCAGATGTTAAACAGTTATGTCCTGTCACCACATGTGAAAGTTTAATCTCAGAGTTGCAACAGGAGTCAACTCAGCTACTGACAGGACCTCTAGTACATTTTGTTACAAAAGAATGTAATAAACTTCTAAAAGACAGACACACTGAGTTCAGGAAGCTTAGACAAGTTATACATACACTTTTTCAAAAGTGTATAGGAGTTTTAGATTCAGCAGAAAAGGTTACTGAAAAATATCAGAAAGACCATGCAACATTACAGGAAACTCTTGAACAGCAGTTGCAGGATAAAGAAAATACTGACTTCCTCCATACAGGAGCGCCCTTAGGTCAACTGATGCCCTAGGAAAAAGGGCTCCATGGCGCCCCCACCACACCACCCGGTGCCCCCATCTTAGTCTACCTACACCAAATAAATACTGGAAAAGTGCCCCTAGTACAGCGGCACCCTAGGCGGCCACCTAGTTAGCCTATACCTAAGGCTGGCTATGCCTCCATATAACAGCTGAGCTTAAGAGAACATTGGGAAAAAGTAGGAAACTACAGCTGATTTGTACAAAAAGAGATATATTTTATAATATCTGCGTGTTTTGAAAATGGTTAAGCATACATGGTAGGATAGTAAAATACAAATCATTCTCAAATGCTTAAAACTTTCATTCAATTAAAGCAAGATATTTATCAGTACTACAGTAGAGTAGAGCATATGACTGCCATTCTCATAGCATAGTCAAAAGGTAAACAAAACAGTTCTAGTGTATAAAAATTAAATAAAAATAGTTTCGAGTAAAGATTTAGTCACAACACTAACATACTTGTATAAAGATTTAAAGTCAGAAGACTGACATGCATGTATTTTCTTTTCATAAAAAGCACAAGAGAAAAGGCTGACAACAGCAAATATAAATAATGTAAATATAAACATGTATTAGTTAAGTTAATATCTATTTGTTTTTTACATTTTTTTTATAATTGTATAGTAATACCACACCAAACAGCTAAAGTTCTGAATTTTAAAAAGAAATAAAATCACAGATGGTATTAGTAAAACAGTCTTTGTAAAATGAATGGCAGAGCAGTTAAATAAATAAAAAAATACTGAAATCAAAAGTTAAAAAATATGTAAGCTAATTGTAAAATAATGTTTAGTTATGTACTATAAATGCATAGTTATGCAACTCACAAATATAATGATAAGTACATTTTACTATTAAATTGCAAGTGTATTAAAAGATCATGAAAAGAAAATGCTAAAAAAATTAACTATCTGAAATGTGAGCTCGGACCTTCCTAGACTGGATGAATAGTTACAGGAAATGTTGGAAAGATAAGATAAGAAACAAGACTGATTGCCAAACAAGTAGCTTGAGTTTTTCTAAAAATCTTATTGTTATTAAAACATAATTGTTAAAATGTTCACATGCAACATTATTTGGTAACTGTAATAAAATATTCCAATTGTGCATATATGTCACTGATAAAAGTAAAAAACCTCAGTTACATCAAGTATGGCCAATAGATGGGTTATAGTATACATACAGTTCAAATAAAGTACACTGGAGGGTACAAATAACTACTAGTAGTAGTAGACAGCAAAGGCAACATAAAGAAAAATATATATTCTGTCATTAAAAACAGGCAAAAATGATCAAATCAGACAAAGGTTTAACAACCTAATAAAGCAAATGTATAACCAAAGTGTTGGGCTGACATACATTATAAAGCAAATAAACAATAGTGCAATACTACAGGGGAGGGGTACTTTCTCAGTTTTACACTGACTACGTAAGCAGTATTGCAAAAGGGTCTAAAATAAAGCTACAAGAAGAAATATCTCATTCCTTCTTGACAATACTCTTTCAGGGGGGAGGGAAAACAGGTATTAGTGCATTAAAAATATTGGTAAACAGATTAAACCTGACAGGATAAAGATATTTTACAAGTTGCTAATAGCTATCATTCTAGTTATTATTGTATTGTTTAGTATTAAATTGTATTTACAACCTGTTAAACTGTAAAGCTATACAAGAAATGACTTAAAATTGCTTTATTAAAGCTATTCAAGAGAGAGCAAATGTAAAAACTGAACAAGAATGGTCACTATTTTTAATGTTTTTGGCAAGACAATGTTGGTATGCAAAAATGTTTCTAATTTCTGGGTATGTAGTTGCCTCTGGTGGCAATTCCACTAGATACTTCTAAAGAGACATGAGAATTTTCCAAGATTTTGCTTGATGTTAATGTTACTACGTTTGTAAGGTTAGACTAAATGTACTTTACAGTCTTTGTAACTACAAATACAAAATAATTCAGTAGAACATGTTTTAAAAGAAATTGGGTCCAGGATAGCTACTAGAGTGAAATGCATGAATAGCAAACAGTCTGTGTAAATACATACTGTACAGGATACATTGTAATATGTTTTAAAGGTAATTTGTCAAGTTGTAATATTATCACTGGTTTTAAGTTGGAGTCTTATTACTGGTTTTTGGACCACCATTTTATCTGTACTAGTATTGGTTACTCCAGTTAAAGAAAAATTAAATATTGTATTCATACAGCTAATGGACTAATATGTACATAGCATTCTTTAGTGTATAAATCATGTTTTTTTTAATCCTCAAGTATTAAATATACTGAAATAATTGCATTAAAATATTTATTATCTAAGCCCAGTTCAGTACTTTACCGAGATGTTAATGGGCAGTTCAGAGACATGACCACAATGTTATGGTTAAAATGACATTGAAACTGTATATTTTCAGTAGTGTATAAATGCTTGGACTAGCACACAATTCTTGTCTCTTATACATATTAGTCTATCTCTAATCTTTTGATATAAAATAATCAATAAAGCTAGAGTTAATTTAACAGTTGCAAAGAGTTAATAAGATAGTACTAAGTCATAAATTACATTCTATGATTGCAACAGAATAAATTAATCAAGTTAAAAAAATAAGACTAAAACAGACAGCCCATAACTGATGAAATATTTTCACAAAATGGTTTGCAAAAGAAAAAGTTGTTAAATATATTCAGTTTTAGTAGTAATACTTGATATAATTGTATTAACTATGTAAAATTGCATTTTGACTTGTGTATCAAAAGAAGACTAAAGATTTTGTTTCTTAATGTGTTTTCTATATAATGTGATCAAAAATACACATCAGTATAAAGTGTTTAAAGAGAGAATTGTAAGATTATGCTCAACAAGTTTTAAGATAGAAAGTAACTTTGCTACAAATAAGTAACATAAATAAGGTATAAAATACAGCCTGCTTAAATGCAGAAACAGAGTTTAGTAATATGTGATTAGCATCCATACTAAATGACTGTGGCTTAAAAAAATAAGGAACTTGTTTATGAGTGTATTACACACACATCAAGAAAGCTGACCTCTTACAGACTTGGCAAGAATGTAAACAAAAACAGGATATATCAGAAAAAATTAATCTGCTTTCTTTAAAGAATGGACAACAGGACATGTGTTTATCCACAAGGCGTTTCCTTGAAAAATTTGCTTTTCTAAGAAAGTTTATCCACAAGGCGTTTCCTTAAAAATATGCTTTTCTGCACTTATCCGCATTTGCACAAGAACAGATGTGTCAGCATTTGCGTCATCAAGACAGTATCTTTCCAAAACCAAGAGGGAGTGCTTAACTAAAAATATATATAAAATCTGTATTAAATCCAGTTATGTTAATGGCATTGGTAGGGACACATTTGTCCCAAGGTAAATGTTATACCTCTCACATCATCTGTACTATATGAGAAGTAAAGTAGAACAGTACCTGAAGCGGCAACGTTAGTCCGTGTGGTTTATTATAAAAAGTTATTTGTTACTGTTCTAAGTTGATGCTGTAAAGTATATTCTCTCATCAGTGTATATTCTGCAAGTTTCTGTATGCAACAGACTGTGAATGCAACTATAACCAGACTTTGATTTCAGCAGAATCCAGCCAGCACGACTTGAGTTGTCTTAAGAAAACTTTAAATCCATCACAGTAAGCAGCACCATAGTAAATACAATAAAAATGAATTTTTCAGATGGTAATGCTTGGTGAAAGTATGTACAGAACTCCAGGTAGCAGCTTCTAGGATGTCCCTGGTAGGGATGCCTCTGAGAAAGGCTGTAGAGGTAGAGGCAGATGCAGCCCTGGTTGAGTGGGGTCTGATCCCCTGTGGGATAGGTTTTCCATGGTGCTTGTAGCAGATATTAATGTAATGGCCTATCCATTTGGAAATGGTTTGCTTTGAAATAGCCTTCCCCTCTGCCCCTGCAGCAAATGCCACCAGCAGTTGGTCAGATTTCCTTTGAGGTTTAGTCCTGTCCAAGTAGAATCTAAGTTGTCCGTGCACATCTAAGAAGTGCAGTATCCATTCCCTTTGTTCTGTGGATTAGGAAATAAGGCTGGCAAATGAATGGACTGATTAAGGGCCACACTGAGTACCACACCTTGGGCATGAAGGAAGGGACACCCTGTCTGTATGAAAGATGATGAAAGGCTACACTGCCATAAGGGCCTGTAATTCAGACACCCTTCTTGCTGAAGTGATTGCTAAGAGACTGAACAAACTCAGCTGAGGTACCAGGAAAGATGGATTAAAGCCACTTCTGTGTCTTCCTCTGAATTTTCTGTGGTGATTGCTAAAAGGAAAGCTGTTTTCCAAGAAAGGAATTTTAAGTCTGCAGTAGTAGCTGGCTCAAAAGGAGGAAGAGTGAGTTTCTCCAATACAAAGTTAAGGTCCCAGGCTGGAGTTGGAACTCTCCTGGTGGTCGTAAATTTCTGGCCCCTCTGAGGAACTGCTTCAGCAGTGGATGAGAGAAGAGGGGAGATTCTGTGTTATAATGAGCTGAAATGGCAGAGGCATGAATTTTGATGGAGGAGAAAGACAGGCCCTTGTGATGCATCTCAGTTAAGTATTGTAAAATCTGAGGTAAATTGGGCACTGCTGTGCTCGTCCATTGAGATTGGTTCCAGATACAGAATCTTTTCCATTTTTCAGCATAAGATTTTCTAGTACTAGGCCTCCTTGCCTCTAAAATGATATCCATCACTGGTTTACTGAGGGATGGTAAAGGAGAGAGTAGGTAATTAGCCAGGCTGCTAGGTTGAGTGCTTGAAGTTGAGGGTGCAGAATCTGGTTCTCCTGCTAAGACAATAGGGTAGGAGTCTGAGGCAGGTGCCATGGGGCCAACAGTGACACACTGCGCAAGAGGGGGTACCAGTGTTAGCGTGGCCAGTCTGGTGCAATCAAAATCGTCCTTGGTTTGTCTTGTTTGATCTTTAGTAGTACTTTGGAGAGCAGAGGCAGAGGAGGAAGGGCATAAACTGATAGGTTTTTCCAGCTGAAGGATAGAGCATCCAACAGCTGAAGGATAGAGCATCCACTTTCCAAGCTTGTTTATGGGGAGTCCTTGTGCAAAATTTGTCCAACTGATAGTTCTGGGGGGAGGCAAACAGGTCTATATCTGGGCTCCCCCATTTGCTTGGCAACATGTTGAAAATCCTTGGTTCCAGTTTCCACTTAGTTCGTCTGACATTGTATTTAGTTTTCCTGGCAGGAATTGAGCTTGTAAATGCACATGGTAGCTCAGGGTTGGTGTTCCACAATGCCATGGCTAGTCTGCAGAGGGGGTAAGAATGTGTACCCTCCCCTGCTTGTTTATGTACCACATAACAGTGGTGTTGTCCGTCTTTACCATTAATTGTCCTGGAAGAATGTAGTCCTTGAAGGCTGTCAGAGCATTCTGTACAGCTAACATTTCTTTTTGATTGATAGGCAGGTACATTTGACTTGGGTTTCATTTGCCCTGAATGCACTCCCCTGCCAGGTGAGCCCCCCATGCATAGTCTGATGCGTATGTTGTTAGGGTTTGGGTGGCAGAGGGTAGTGTGAATGGTAGTCCCCTGTTTTGGTGGCAGGCCTCTGCCCACCAAAGGAACTCTAGGCGTAGGCAAGGTATGATAGGAATCATTGCTTCTAGATCCTGAGAATGTTGACACCATAGCCTTTTTAGATACCATTGTAGTTTCCTCATATGCAGTCTTGCATATGGAATTAGAAGAATGCAGGAGGCCATGAACCCCAAGGTTTGTAGTATTTGCCTTGCAGATAGCAGGGTTTTTGTGCCCACTTGTTTGAAGTAGGTTGTCAAATGAATTTGTTTCTCCGGCGTGAGGAAAGCCATCTGGGAAGTTGTATTCAAGCTTGCTCCCAGGAATACAATTTGTTGACAGGATACCAGGTGTGATTTATTTTCATTTATGGTGTACCCCAGACAAGTTAGCAACCTTTGTAGAAAGGCCAGATGATTCAAAAGTATGTCCTGGCTTTCTGCCTGAATTAGACAATAGTCCAGGTATGGGTATATTTGAATATTTCTTTGCCTGAAAAATGCAATGACTGGAGCTAGGCACTTTGTGAATACCCTGGGCGCAGTAGATAAGCCAAAGGGCAGTGCAGAGAACTGATAGTGCGTGTAGCCTGCTTTGAAGGGTAGATATCTTCTGCAAGATTCCCTGATTGGAATGTGCAGGTATGCTTCCTTTAAATCTAGTTTTGCCAACCAGGTGTCTTTGCCTAGCATAGGAAGCAACTGGTGAAGAGTCAGCATCTTGAATTTTGGAATCACCAAAAAGGTGTTTAGAGTAGACAGGTCCAGGATAGGACGCCATGAATTATCTTTTCTGGGTACCAGAAAAAGTCTTGAGTAGAAACCTTGTCCCTTTTCCTCTTCTGGTACCAACTGAATAGCCCCCATGCTTAAGAGAGAAAGTACTTGCTTTTGGGCCTCTGCCCACTGATTTGGGGGTAGATCTGGCCACCCGATTGGTGTTGGTAACATGTGGAAGTGAAATCTATATCCCTGGGACACTATATTTAAAACCCATTTGTCCTGGGTAATGAGTTCCCAGTTCTTGGCATGAAGGACAATCTTTCCCCCAAAGGGGCAGTCCACTGATAAGTGCTTGGAAGTTTTAAAAAGAAGTCAATGAGACAGTTTACCATAGGGGGGAGTTTTATTACTCCCAGATTTGGAAGTGGAGGCCCCCCACTGCTTAGTCCTGTGCGTACCCTGGGACTGAAGCCTGGGAGCTCCCTGGATCTGGGTTTGGACTGAGAAGGTCTGGAAGAGGCAGGAAAGGACCAATTCTTAGAAGGCCAAAGCTTACTAAACCTTGGAGGTTGTACTTGTAAAAAATCTTTTAACAGTTTGCATAGATTTAGCTTTTTCCTCCATCTTTTTAATAACAACTTTTGCCTTGTTGCCAAACAGACGGTCCTGGTTTAAGGGAGCATCCAGTAATTTCGCTTTAACATGAGCTGGCAAGGATTGCTCCTTAAGCCAAGCATGCCTTTTAAGTACATACCCAGTTACAGCAGCCCTGCAAGATGCCTCTAGTGAATCAAAACCACATTGCAAAGTATGTTTTCCAACTTGTTCAGTTGAATGCAGTAAATCCTGCAAATTGAGAAGTTATGTACCTACCATAACGTTCCATGTTAGTTGTCTTCTCTCGCCTTCTTTCTTGCTTGATGGGTTCGGAGCCGATCCTCGGCCCGACTCGTGCTAAGCTCGAGAGTCACTTTTACCAGCTCGAGGCAGCCCCATATCCCATGATGCAAGGCGGTAATTACCCAGATCTCGTTTGTTGTCTATAGGCAATAACACCTAGCATAAAAAACTTCCTAAAAGGAAGAAAGAAGGCAGAGAAAAACCTGAAGGATGGGTTAGGAAGACCAGAACTGTATGGTCTTAAGAAGCATTCTTCCATGTAGTGAGAAAAAGGTCTGTCCAGGCCAGGGGGAAGGAGGGTCGCCAAGAAAGAGAGAAGACAACTAACATGGAACGTTATGGTAGGTACATAACTTCTCAATGTTAAGTTGTCAATCTTGATGGGACCGCCCTAGCACCTCTATCCTGGGTGGCTCAATGGAACAGACTCTTGAGAACTGTAGAGCCAAAACTGGCTCTGTCCCTGGAGGCCAAATCCAATTTGTAATGAGAAACAAAGGTATGAGGAGTGGCCCAAGTGGCTGCTGCACAAATAGTGTCTAATGGAAGTCTAGCCTGAAAGGCTGTGGAAGTGGCTAAGCTTCTGGTTGAATGCGCTTTAGGTTTCGAGCACAGCTGTTTTCCCCTGAGCTGATAGATTTCAGAGATGACAGAAGAAAGCCATCTAGATAAGGTCACTTTTGAGACAGGAAGGCCTTTTTTGTTATCAGCATAAGAAATAAAGAGCCGATTGGATTTCCTGAATTGTTTTGTTCTGTCCAAATAATATCTGAGTTAGCGGTGAACATCAAGATAATGTAATTTTTGTTCCGATCTGTTTGAGTAGTTTGGGAAAAATACAGGGAGGTCAATAGACTGATTCAAATTACTCTTTGAGGCGACCTTAGGCAAAAAGGTCGGATTAGTTCTCAAGGATACCCTGTCTTTGTGGAAGACCAAATAAGGGGGACGAACAGAGAGAGCATGAAGTTCAGACACTCTCTTAGCCGGCGTAATAGCAACCAGGAAGAGAGTTTTCCATGAAAGAAATTTCAGGGAACATGAAACAGCTGGCTCAAGGGAGGAAGAATCAAGGATGTCAGCACTAAATTTAGGTCCCATTGAGGAGGAGGACTCCTGACTGGAGGTTTCAGGAGAAAATTCCTTTAAGAAGGCTCTACAAAGCCTGTGGGACATAATGTTGTGATCTGCGAACCCGACATGAAAGTTCGAGATAGCAGCCAACTGAACTTTGACCGTGGAAGAAGAAGAGCCCGCGTGAAAGATTTTCGCTAAGAAATCCAAAACTGCTTGAACTGGAGCAGTAAAGGGATCAATATTTTTAGCTTTTGCCCAAAAAGAAAAGCGTTTCCATTTGCTGGTATAAATCCTTCTAGTAGAGGATTTTAAGGAAGCTACTATGATGTCCCTAACAGGATTAGAGATCATAGGAAGCCTGGCTAAGGAAGGAAGTGGAGCAACCATGCCTAATCATAGGAAGCCTGGCTAAGGAAGGAAGTGGAGCAACCATGCTGTGAGGTTGAGAGAAGGGATAGACCGGTGCAGCTGACCCGATTGGTGAATCAGAAGGTCTGGTACTGGGTCCAGATGCCATGGCTGCACCAAAAGGTGACGATGGAGGAACGGGAACCAAATCTGTCGAGGCCAATAGGGAGCAATGAGAATCATTTTGGCTCTCAAAACGGTGTCTTTCTGGAGTACTTGTGGAATCAGCGGAAAAGGAGGAAAGGCATAAAGAAGTCCCTGGGGCCAATCCTGGGTTAGAGCGTCTCTGGGGGGATGGCCTGGCAGTGGGAAGAGAGAAGAAGTCTGGGCATTTGCTGTTTAGGGGAGTAGCAAAAGATCGCAACATGGGGCCCCATTCTAGAAAAATCTCCTCCACTATAGATTGTTTGAGAGACCACTCGTGAGGCATGAGAATAGCTCTGCTCAATCTGTCCGCTAAAATGTTGGTTTTCCCAGGGATATGCGTTGCTACCAGAAACCGATGAGAGGAGATTGCCCATTGCCAAAGTATGAGAGCTTCTCGACACAAGGGTAGGACTTGGTTCCGCCCTGTTTGTTGATATACCATACTACAGACATGTTGTCTGTGTGAACTGCAATTGTTCCCAAGGGAAGAAAGTCGTTGAGGGCTTGCAACGTTAAAAGCACTGCTCTCATCTCTAGGACATTTATGTGCAGGTGGTATTCGAACGGTTGCCACGTCCCATGAACCATCCTGCCCTGATAATGACCCCCACCCGATCAGGGAGGCGTCCGTAGTGACAGTGGCTACCGGGGTACAAAGAGTCTGCCTTGGTGAATCTGGGGAGAAGTAATCCACCATGAAAGATGATTCCTGCAAATTTGTGTCACCAGTATTTGGTGACGGTTGTTGGTAAGACCACTGAGTGAACAACATCCACTGAAGCAGTCATGTAGAAGCGGGCCAGGGAAGAAGGGTAATGGCCGCAGCCATGAGGCCCAACACCTTTAGAACCATTCTGGCTTGTACTTTTTTGCTGGCTAGGATGATCCTCACGTGACTTTGTATATCTGAGATTCTTTGGTCTGTGAGGGTTACTGACATCCGAACAGTGTTTAAGTTTGCCTATGAAAGTAATAGACTGGCAGGGCAATAAGGAGGATTTTCATAGTTGATCGAAATTCCCAATTGAGTGCAAAGATTTATTGTGTAATCCCTGGCTTGAAGAAGTTGATGCCTGGTGGTGGCTGAAAGGAGCCAGTCGTCGAGATACGGAAACACCTGGAATCCTTGACGTCTCAGGTGAGCCGTGACCACTGCCATACATTTGGTGAACACTCTGGGGCTGTAGTGAGACCAAAGGGCAGGGCTCTGAATTGAAATGACTGGACCCCAGCCGGCGGAGAAACCTTCTGGAGCGTCTGTGAATTTTTATGTGATACCTGAAGATCTATTGAGCACATCCAGTTGTCCTTCTCTAGGAAGGGCAAAATTGACTGAAGTGTGACCATTCGAAATCTTGTCTTTCTCACAGACTTGTTGAGTCTGCTGAGATCCAATATTGGTCTCCAGTCTCCCGTCTTTTTGGGGACCAAAATTAATCTTGAGTAGATTCCGGGCTCTGAATGGTCTATTGAAACTGGCTGAATGGCTCTTTTTTGCAGAAGTTTTAATACTTCTAACTCTGCAACTTCCCTTAGACCGGGTGTACATCTGGAAGGGAATTTGTGTGAGAGAAGGGACTTTCCTCGAAAGGAATCTTGTAACCCTCGGATATGATCGACTGTACCCATCTGTCTTGAGTGAGGGAACGCCAGGCTTCTGGGTACAGCGATAGTCTTCCCCTGACTGCCTCCAAGGAAGGACAGTCGGGCAACATCTCAGGGATACTGAAAGGGCTTGTCAGAGAGGGGCTCTCTGCTTCCCTGATTCTGTGGACCCCATCTGCCTGTAGAGCAGCGTCTGTTATTATTACCCCCTCTGCCTCTAGGGGTAAAATGACCACGTGTATCCGGCGTGACTCCTTGGGATTTGCGGAACCATATCTTTCCACCCTTCTGTCCTTTAGGGTAAGGCCTAGAAGGGGTGGAAAAACGGACCCCTACGGCAGAAAGAGTCTTGCCGTCCTGTTCACACCTGGTCAATGTATCCTTCACTTGAGGGCCGAACAAAGCTGACCCATCAAAGGGAGAATTTGTGAAGGACGCCTTAAAGGGATCTGCAAAATTACAGAGCCGCATCCAGGCTTGGCGTCTAAGAGCCACCCCTGTACCTGCGGCTCTACTCACTCCATCTGCTGCATATGATATCAGTCGCATGGAGGAGTTAGCTATAGAATTAAGGATTCCTAGCGGAGAAGCAATTTTTTCTTGAGCCCCTGCAGCTGTAGGATCCTGTACTACTTCATCTAGTTCCTTAAGGATGTCCCTTTGGAGTCTAGTGAAGTGACATAAGTAGTTCAGCGAGCGCATAGCAAAGGTCGCTGAAAAGAACATCCGCTTACCATACCTATCCATGGTCCTAGAATCCTTATTAGGAGGATGGACAGGTACGGAAGGATCTGCAAGTTCCTTCTTAGTGGCAGCCGCCACCACCATGGCATCAACAGCGACACCTTTCGTAAGGAATTGCTTTTCCGAAGGGGAAGTAATAAATTTAGACGGCCTCCTAGGAACTGGCTCTACAGAGTCAGGAGCAGCCCAAGCCTTTCGAGCAATAACCTCCATAAGCGGGTTGAAAGGCGGAGACACCCAGGAGGTGGAGGGCCGAGATCCAAACGCCTCTAGGTATACCGACTCATCCTCAGAGGGATTTGTGTTGGGCCAGTTTCCCCTCTGTTTTAGGAGTTCTAGGATGTCTGAAAAGGAGACATTCTCAGAGGGGGATCTTGGGGATCCCTCCGACTCATCTAAGTCGGTATCTGAACTGATAGACTCAGGGGAGTCTAGGTGTTTCCTCTTACAAGTCCTCTTGCGCGGAGGATCTCCTGACTGATCAGGAGAATCCTCGGAAGAGGGGGTTATTCCCAGTGGGGAAACCTGAGGCGGAGGATCTCTGTGTCCGAGAGCAAGAGAGATGGCAGAGATATCGACAGGCACTGTAGAGGGAGGAGCTAAGGGAATAGACTGCTGGCTGAGCCCAGTGGCCAGCACACTCTTCATCACCTCGAAGGCCCTCCTCCCAGGGAGGTCCGAGAGAACCCGTTCCGAAGAAACCGGGACTCCAGGGCCCACCAAAAGGGAAGGCTCCGAGGCAGATGTCGGAGCCGAGCTCACCAAGGCCGAGGCTCCAACGGGAAGAGTGGGGTCGGACAAGGGTCCGATGCCACTCACCCCCCTCGGAGGAGACCAGGGAAGCCCGACCACCGAATCCCTCTAAGGAAGGTCTCGAAGAGGAGATAAGAGTAGATGCCGAGGGTGCAGAAGGGGGTATCCGCCTCAGCCATAGCAGAAACTATACCCGAAGACTCCAGCTCCAAACTCTGAGGTAGAGTCGAAGGAGGAACTTCAAGAGGGTGTGGACTAATAGTCGTCTGTTGAGACGGACTATGCAGCATCTGGGCCAGTGCCTGTGACTTCAATAATCTACTGACCACCCTCTCTAAATCATGGTCTGAAAGCCTGGATGACCTATATGATCGGCTCCGATGGCTCCGCTCCGAGAGGAGAGGTGAGGCCGAGCCGAGTATTGGTTCCAAGGAAGGGACCTGGACCTCTTCCTCGAAGGAACCATCGGAGCCAAGAAACCATAGATGCCGCCGGAGCCGAGGACTTTTCGCCCGACAGAAAGTCGATGCATCGGCTCCAGCCACATGGTGGTCGGAGCCAGTCGGAGCCGACACCGATGTGACTGTAACAATCGGCACCGATAGCCATCGGTGCGAAGGACGAAGGTTTTGTACCAGGATCGGCTCCAGCCGAGCCGATCTCAGGCTTGGACACAGAAGCCTGGGCCTTGGAAGACTTTGAAGTCTTACTCGGGCCGACTTAGCGGAGAGCCCTCCGGTTAAGAAGACCCCTTAATATCAATTTATTCCTTCTCCTGCAGGACTCTCTGGCTAAAGGAATGACAAATCGCACAGGAGTCCTTCAGGTGGAGAGGTCCCAGGCAATATAAAGTGTGACCGTCTGTCAGAGACATCTTCTGACAGCACGAGTCACACTTAAAGCCTGAGACCCTCTGCTCCTTGGACATAGTGGACAAACTCAACCACACAGTCCCAAACAAACAACTAAACTATAGTTGAAGAGTAAAACCTCAACACACTTACACACCCTGACAGGGGAATGGGAGGAAGAAGGCCTGACTAAAAAATTAAGAAGGGAGGATAATTTTAGTCAAAAGGGGGCTAATATAAACTAAAATTGTCAGATGTTAAGTTAAAAAGTGAAAAGGGGCTAAAACAGTTAAATATAAAACACTTACCAGGAGCTGGTAAAAGGAGGACCTCATCAAACGAGATCTGGGTACTTACCGCCTTGCATCATGGGATATGGGGCTGCCTCGAGCTGGTAAAAGTGACTCTCGAGCTTAGGAAAGTGCCGGAGTCGGGATCGGCTCGAACCCATCAAGCAAGAATGAAGTAGATTGACAACTTAACATCCTTATTTTCAGCACAATCAGGAATCAACATCATTTTCTGTTTAAGCAATCCAGTAATATGTTGCTGATACTTTAACATATGAAACTGGCAGTTTAAGGCCATAATGGCCAAAGTTGCAGAAGTGTATACCTTCTTTCCTCATCTATCCAGCGCCCTAGTGTCTCTATCAGAGGGGGTAGGATTTTTTGGCAGTAGTAGCTTTAATGCCCTTGGGTCCCTGTGAAATGGTCTCAGAATCCGCAGTAGGATTTTTAAAAAGGAACTTGTGAGAGTCAGGGACCCTGTAATATCTATCAGGTTTTTCTGGGAGCAGGAGGTAAAGAAAAAACACTTCTGGATCACAAAGTATCCAAATCGAAGTTCCAACGACAAACAAAACAAATGAAGCAGCAAAACTGGCTTAAAAATTTTCTTTACTGAATTCTGGTACCGCCTTCACATGGAATAACACTGTTTTACATAAACCAGTATAAATACACACCTTACTTAGTCAATCACATCAATTATACAATCAATCAATTACATATATTATATTTTAAAGAAATACATACAAAATACAATAAATAATGTTTTTATAATAATAATTATACTTCTAAATTCATACCATTAGGAAATAGAGTACCATAATTAATAATAAATTTAGATTCCATATTCAATAAATTAGTTTGAAAATTTTTATTATTTTCCCTATTCCCAAGGTCTTGCCAAAATACTAAATACAAAACCAGTTTGTTCTCCGTTATGAAATTGGTGAAAATGGCTTGCAACTGGACTATCAAGTCTATTGTTCCTAATATCTCCCAGATGTTCCAAAATTCTTAATTTAACCCTACGCTTCGTTTGTCCTATATACCATTTTCGTTCTATACAACTGCAACCAATAATATATACCACCCCAAATGAATTACAATCAAAATGATCTAATGCATGGTATTTAACCCCATTTATTTCATGATCATCTAAATTAATAATTTTTTCACAAACCTTACATTTATTGCAAGCAAAAGAACCTGCATTCCTTGCTCTATCCTTTTTGCCCTTACTCCTGACCAACTCCTTAAGATTATTACATCTTCTGTAAGAAAAAATAATATTTTTTGGAATTATGTTTTTCAAAAATTCATCACTAGTTATTAATGGCCACATGTTCAACACAATTTTCTTCAGAATAGAAGAGAAAGGAGAGAATTTATCTACAAAAAA
Source organism: Protopterus annectens (assembly GCF_019279795.1). Taxonomy (NCBI): domain Eukaryota; kingdom Metazoa; phylum Chordata; order Ceratodontiformes; family Protopteridae; genus Protopterus; species Protopterus annectens. The sequence goes on along the minus strand of NC_056728.1, from coordinate 1,706,336,862 downwards.
TATTTTGTCCATCCCCATAGTATCCTTTTTCCTGGAATGAAAAAATTCGTTCCCAATTCTCCTATTATTCCTGTTTGCAGCCCCCTGTTTCCTCAAATTTAACATTCCTTCCATTTTGATCCTATGTGAATAGACATTATTCCTTGAATAACCTCTATCCATTAATTTCTTACAAATGATGTCAAACTCCCCTTGAATGTCAATAATTTCTGATGTATTCATAGCAATTCTTCTAAATTCACCTAAGGGCAATGACTCAAGTAAACAATTACTATGCATACTGGATGCATGTATGAAATTGTTTACTGCAGTTTTTTTGTGGAAAGGTTTATGTTCTATCATCCCCTTCAAACCAATATAAAAATGCACATCCAAAAAATCCATGTTTTTGACATTTACCTCATAAGTAAAGTCTAATCCACATGGGTTTGATTTTAGACTGGTGATGAACTCATCAAAATCCCTGGGGTTACCTCTGCATAAAAACAAGAGGTCATCAATAAACCTCTTATAAATCAAAACATTATTCTGAAAAAAAATTTTGTATAAATAAATAAATTTTCAAAATACCCCATGAACAAGACAGCATATGATGGTGCAAAGCTAGCACCATGGTTTGTAAGAAATATTTTTTGTTAAATTCAAAAACATTATGAGTAAGACAAAATTCCACCAATGAAATAATAAAGTGAGTTTTAGGTCCTTCTCCCATGAATGTGTGAATAGCTTCCAAGCCCCATTGTGTAGAAATAGATGTATACAATGAGACTACATCAACACTGGCCCAATAGTAATTTTCTTGCCAAATCTTTCCTTTGAAACTATCACACACCTCCTTTGTATTCTTTACATGTGATGGAATTCTCAACAAATATTCCTTTAATACAGAATCCAAAAAGATGCCAACGTTTTGTAAAAAAGCCCCCTTTCCTGAAACTATTGGACGTCCAGGAGGATTTGCCAAATCCTTGTGTATTTTTGGCAAAATAAAAAAACCTGGCATCATTTGGATTTTTAATAAACAATTTCCTGACATCACCATGGGAGAAGAAACCTAGCCTTTCACCTTTTTCTAATAATTCCAATAATTTGTCATTAAACTCAGCAATAGGATTTGTAGATAAAGGAATATATATCCTGTTATCTGAAAGTAACTTAAGGGCTATGGAATTATATCTATTCCTATCAAATATAACCCAATTGCCACCTTTGTCTGATTCCAAAAATACATATTTGTCACTCATTTTTCTTAACTCACATAAAGCTTGCCACTCATCCTTACATAAATTGTAACTTTTCACATATTGTTTGAACAAAAAATATTCCTCGGTAACCTGTTTGTTTAAGACTTTCTCAAAAAAATTAATACAAGAATTGTTCTTAATAGGACTGAATTCACTGACATAAGGGACCTTTGGAATATTAAGTTTACCATATCCTGTATTGTATTCAAATACCCTACTAGTTTTGTCAACACTATTAACATTCCCAACATTTTCATGAATGTCAATCATTTCATTTTCATAAATGGAAATATCCATAAGTGAACTATCCAAAATTGAATCATTTTCAACATCATAAACATCATGAACATTTTCATTTAAACAGATATTTGTTTTTTCCTTATGGAAGTAAACCTTTAAATATAATTTTCTACAAAAGGCTTTAACCTCCAAAAGAATCTCCGCTAGTGAAGGAATGTATGTAGGTATGAATTTCGTTCCCTTATGTAAAACATTAATCATATTCTCAGTTAATAAACAATCAGAAAGATTAATTATGTTTAAACGGTCATGGCAAAAAATGGTACTATCTACATTGTAAGAATCACAAGAAACAAACGGAGAACTTGGTCTCAAAAACACAGACCTTCCTATAGGTAGTCCATTAGTATCTCTTGTTCCCTCTTGGCTGGAAACGCCGATTCCGACCTTTTCTTTGCGTGGACCCCTCACTGGAAGAAGCACCTGAATTTACAGTCTCATTTGAAATTTCATCCGTGCTGATATTTTCAAACAAAACACTTTTCTTGGCTGAACTTGTTTCTAAAGAGGAAGTGGACGTGTCCCTAGTATTCCTCGTATTTCGTGCTCTGGATCTGTTGTCGCTCCAAGGGACGTTCGCTCTGCCCCCTCTTAAGGTTATACTGCCATGAAAAAATCTTACCGGTACTATAATCATTTTGATCTCTGGCAAACTTTTTTCTTTTCCGCAAAACAACTTGTTGCTCAATTTTGGATACCTTTAGTTTGATATCCACAATGTTTTGTTCACAATCTGAACCGGTATGTTTGGTAAAAAGCTCGCCCTGCATTTTAATGATCTCAGAGCGTATTTTGTCAAGCGCTCTTTCATTGCGCTTGACCAAAATTTTTAGCCAGCCCAGAGTACATTTTAAAGAGACATCCTTCCATTCTTCCAGCAAATCTGTATCCTCATCCGAAAATTCATATGCCGGTAAACGGTCCACCCTGAGACCTCTGGGAGTAATATTAGACTCAATATACCTCTCAAGCAGCCTAATATCATAAAATATAGTCGCTTCTTTTACCATTAATTTCTCCAGCTCCTCAAAACGAATAGAAATCTCATTTGAGTGTTGAAACCACAGATCAGAAGAAGCCAACTTACTCTCCCTGTCCTTCCAAACAGATGAGAAATCCAAACTGGTTGTAGTTCTATGTACTGTCCCAGGTGCTCTAGCTGCTCCATTAACACTCATACTGAATCAAGAAAAAACACTTCTGGATCACAAAGTATCCAAATCGAAGTTCCAATGACAAACAAAACAAATAAAGCAGCAAAACTGGCTTAAAAATTTTCTTTACTGAATTCTGGTACCTCGGCCTTCGCCTTCACATGGAATAACACTGTTTTACATAAACCAGTATAAATACACACCTTACTTAGTCAATCACATCAATTATACAATCAATCAATTACATATATTATATTTTAAAGAAATACATACAAAATACAATAAATAATGTTTTTATAATAATAATTATACTTCTAAATTCATACCATTAGGAAATAGAGTACCATAATTAATAATAAATTTAGATTCCATATTCAATAAATTAGTCTGAAAAATTTTTTTTTTTTTTTTTCCCCTATTCCCCAAGGTCTTGCCAAAATACTACTAATACTGTGACTTCAATAATCTACTGACCACCCTCTCTAAATCATGGTCTGAAAGCCTGGATGACCTAGATGATCGGCTCCGATGGCTCCGCTCCGAGAGGAGAGGTGAGGCCGGAGCCGAGAGTATTGGTTCCAAGGAAGGGGACCTGGACCTCTTCCTCGAAGGAACCATCGGAGCTGAAGAAACCATAGATGCCGCGGGCGAGGACTTCGATGCATCGGCTCCAGCGGAGCCGATACAGACATATAACGGTGTCGGAGCCGGTCGGCGCCGAAGCCTGAGCCACATGGTGGTCGGAGCCAGCCGGAGCCGACACCGATGTGACTGTAACAGTATCGGCACCGATAGCCATCGGTGCCGGTTTTACCAGGATCGGCTCCAGTCGGGCCGATCTCGACCTTGGACACAGAAGCCTGGGCCTTGGAAGACTTTGAAGTCTTACTCGGAGCCGACTTAGCCGGAGAGCCCTCCGTTAAGAAGACCCCTTAATATCAATTTATTCCTTCTCTCCTGCAGGACTCTCTGGCTAAAGGAATGACAAATCGCACAGGAGTCCTTCAGGTGGAGAGGTCCCAGGCAATATAAACAAGAAGTGTGACCGTCTGTCAGAGACATCTTCTGACAGCACGAGTCACACTTCTTAAAGCCTGAGACCCTCTGTTCCTTGGACATAGTGGACAAACTCAACCACACAGTCCCAAACAAACAACTAAACTATAGTTGAAGAGTAAAACCTCAACACACATACACACCCTGAAGGGGGGGGGGGGATGGGAGGGAAGAAGGCCTGACTAAAAAAATTAAGAAGGGAGGATAATTTTAGTCAAAAAGGGGCTTAATATAAACTAAAATTGTCAGATGTTAAGTTAAAAAGTGAAAAGGGGCTAAAAACAGTTAAATATAAAACACTTACCAGGAGCTGGTAAAAGGAGGACCTCATCAGCGAAGCGGCAAACGAGATCTGGGTAGCATCATGGGATATGGGGCTGCCTCGAGCTGGTAAAAGTGACTCTCGAGCTTAGCAAAGTGCGAGCCGAGGATCGGCTCCGAACCCATCAAGCAAGAATGAAGGCGAGATTGACAACTTAACATCCTTATTTTCAGCACAATCAGGAATCAACATCATTTTCTGTTTAAGCAATCCAGTAATATGTTGCTGATACTTTAACGTATGAAACTGGCAGTTTAAGGCCATAATGGCCAAAGTTGCAGAAGTGTATACCTTCTTTCCTCATCTATCCAGCGCCCTAGTGTCTCTATCAGAGGGGGTAGGATTTTTTGGCAGTAGTAGCTTTAATGCCCTTGGGTCCCTGTGAAATGGTCTCAGAATCCGCAGTAGGATTTTTAAAAAGGAACTTGTGAGAGTCAGGGACCCTGTAATATCTATCAGGTTTTTCTGGGAGCAGGAGGTAGAGAGTCAGGAGCCAAGCTAGATTCCGAAAAGGCATCGTCAACAATGTTTAGTACAGCAGGTATGGCTAAAGGCCTGTGCTGGGGCAGGAGTAAGAAATCCCTAAGCCTCTTTTTAGAATCAGAGTAATCCTGACATTCCCAAAGGAAATGCTCCCTGAGAGTATGCAAGGTTTCACCAAAAGAGAAATTCTCTGGGGGGAAAGCAGAGGGAACAGAGTCCTCAGCATCAGAATCCTCATAGGTAGATAAGGGTAAATCCTGGTCATTAGAGGAAACAGAAGATTCAGAATCCTGGGCAGAAGTATCATAAGCAAACTCAGTCCTAGGTCTCAGAGGGGGAAGGCTGGCTTCCCCTGATTAAAGTAATAAGGTCTTCGGCCATTCTTATTTGTTTTTTAGGCATAGAGGCCTGACCATGCGGTCTGGCTGTCAGTTTTCTAGGCATGGTTCGAGTTTTAGGCCTTGAAGAAGAAGATGGTGTCAGTTTAGTATGCAAGTCGGTCGGCCTGAATACACCCTCAGAAGCCGGTGCCTGCACAGCGGCTCTGGCCCATACAAGGTAGTGACATCCGTAGGTTCCACAGTTGAAGCATCTCGCGGCATACCGGACTCTGAATGGGTCTCAGTAGAGGCCTGCGAATCTGAAGTAGTGGGTATCAGGGGCTGTGAAAGCGCCTCACTGAGTACTGGCGAACTGGTGAATGGCTTAGGAGGAGCGTCGTCGGCAGCTTTGGACCTAGGCGGACTGTCTCTGTCTTTATCTTTGCATTTTTTTCGGAATGTCGGTAGTCGGGTGGCTTACCGAAGACATATCAGGATAACTCAACCGAGCACCAAAATATTTAGAAGCAAAAATATACAGACGAATAGTTTGTGGTTTAAATAAGGCACAAAACCGACAGCAAGGTATGCCATGGTCAGGGCCTAGGCAAGGAATACAGTACGAATGAAATTCTTTATGAGGTATTTGCTTTCCACAAGTAATGCAATTATTTACATTTACTGACATCAGTTAAGAGCAAGAAAAAGTTTCCCCAACAGGGTACTTAGATTTTAGTTGAAGACTTTGTTTCTGAAACTCGAAAACGAAAATTTCAGGAGTCGGCCAACCAGCACTTGCGAACTGCTTCTGATTTGGGCACCGCACGGCAAGAAAAGGGGCAAGAAAAACTGATATAATGGCGTCGACTGCATGTTTTATACCCCTGACGACCTGACGTCAAGGAAGAAGGGACAGCAACCGATGCAGGACCCAAGACTTTGTTAATCAGGCTGACTTGAGGGCTACTGCAAGCAGATGACCCAAATGTGATGACTGCAACAGTGAAACACGAAGAACATCATCCTCTTCCAAGAAAGAGAGAGGTCGTCCACCTTCCAAGCCAGAGGACATGGGACTCTGGTGTAAAGAGACAGCAGTTGTCTGTTCAGAGAACAGGCAAAAAGATCTGAGGAATACCTTACTGGTGGACAATATCCAGAAACACATCTCTGTGAAGCATCCATTCTTGAGTCTGTGTTATCGACCTGCTCAGAGAGTCTCCCACAAGGTTCTGTTCAGAAGGAATACAAGCAGCCTGAAGAGTCAACTGATACTGGACAACCAGATCCCAAATCTAAAGAGCTAGTCCACACAACAGATAAGACTGTTTCCCTTCTTGTTGATGTACCACATCACTATGGTATTGTCTATAAAAACTTTAAGAGGCCCTGGAAGGAACACAGTACTGAAGGCCTAAAGAGAAAGAAAGAGCTCTCTCATCTCTTTGACATTGGCATTGTCCCACCCTCTAACAAAGGCAGCAAAGGCCCTAAACCTTTAGAGGGCTGAAAGAAGCCCTCCACCCCACATCTGAGGTATCCGAAAAAAGTTCCTGAGAGGGGACAGGGGGCTGAAAAGGAAGACCTGGGTTGAGGGAGAGCTGATGAATCCACCACTGAAGCTTTAGCTTGAGGCATGGAAGAGGAGGAACTGGAAAGTCCAAAGGATGAAAATGTTGAAGCCAAACTGACTTTAGAACCTACTGTAGCTTCCTCATATGACAACAGGCTAGAGGAAGCATGGGAGTGGTGGAAGCCACGTATACCAAAGCCCTTGGATACTCCCTGGCTGAAACTGAGACCACAGGAAGAAATGACTGAAAAAAGGCAATCAGAGTCAAAGCCCTGGGATGTGGGAGGGATGCCAGCATAGTAATGGTCTAGAGCTGCACACAAAAGAAACATGACCTTGAAAAGGAGTCAGAAAGGAATTTTGGAAATTAACTGTAAACTCTAGGCTGTGCAAGAGGCAAATGGCATAGTGGAGGTGCTGAAGGAGGGTCGCTGGAGAGGAAGCCTTAATGAGCAGGTTATCCAGGAAAGGAAAGATTTGTATCCACACCTCATCCTGCAAAAAACAATCACAGGAGCAAGGCATTTGGTGAATACCCTTGAGGAATTAGAGAGGCCAAAGGGCAAATCAAAAACTGAAAATGCAAGGAAGAAACAGAAAAACACAAATTTCCTGAAATGGGGATTAACAGGAATATGGAGATATGGATCCTTGAGATTTAGAGAGACTAGGAAAGCCTGAGATATAAGAAAAGGAAACAGAGTTTGAAGGGGCAGTATTCAAAAGCAAGGAACCTTTGAAAAGGTGTTGAGCTGAGAAATATTCAGAATGGGTCTACAGGTGCCTTCTTTCCTGGGAACCAGAAACATTCTGGAATAAAATCTCTTCCTCCTTTTGAAGAGTAGAAACTGCTTGGATGGTGGCTTGAGAGAAAAGAATGCCCAAAAAAAGGAGGAAGGGATTTCCATACTGTGTAAAACCCCTGACAAATGATTGATAGAACCCAAGAATCCTTAACCAATTGCGAAGAGACAGGGAAAGAGGAAGAGATAAAGGAACTTGACTTGGGAGGGAAGGAAGAAGACAGTCCAGAACCTGGCTTGTCTGGAAAAGGAGGCTTCAGAGTAGTAGAAGTCTGAGTAGACTTAGCAAGAGGAGCCCTTCTAGAACCCTTTTTACCTTTGGGAGGAGGGCGAGACTGTCTACATACAAAGTTAGGCTTGGATGGATAATTCCCCTGAAATTTGGAAATGGGAAACAAAAACATGTTTCAGTTCCTGCAAGGCCCTACCCTTCTCTTGCAGGGACTTAAAAAGCTCAGCAGCAGAACCAAAGAGATTGTTATTGTCAAAAGGTACATCCATCAATTTAGCCTTAATATCATCAAAGGCTGGAGGTGAAGTCAAGAAAAACATCTTAATATGGAACCAAAGGCAGCAGCTCTAGAAGAAGCATAATCTACATCATAACTACATTTAATAGAATGGCGGGCTACTTGAGAAGATGATCCCGAGAAATAGAGGGCCAAAGCCTTCCCCCTCAGATTCAGGAAGGTCAGAAATAACCTTAAACGCCTAAGCAAGAAGAGCTAAACTACCAGACTCACATGACCCGGCATGTTTAATAGCCCTAAAATCCAAGGTAGCAGCAGTGTACACCTTTTTGCCTAACCTTTCCATGGCCCTACTGCTCTTGACAGAAGGAAGCAATTTAGTGGAAGGCAACAGTTTGGAAGGTTTGTCTGAAGAAAAAGGAACAGAGGGGTCAGCAGAATGACATTTGTAAAGAAATTTACAATTATCAGACACCTTCTAACACCTATCATTTTTTTAGGAGCTGGGGGCTGATAATCAGAAGCCTGAGAGGCTAATTAAGTGTCCAACAAGGCAGCAAGGACAGCAGAAGGCTTAGGAGACTCCATCTGGAGGAGTTCATAGTACCTCTTCTGGACATCAGAAACCTGGGTACAGTCCCATTTAAAAGATTCCATCACCCGAGAAATAGTATCGCCAAAGGAAAGTTCTTCAATGGGAGAATCTGAACTAATGCAGTCCTCTTCCTCAGAGCCATATTCTAATAGAGGAGTCAGAAAATACACTAGACTCTTCTTCAGAGTCCAACTCATCAGAAGAGTCCTGCTCCCTAGTCATCCTAAGAGGAGTCAAAGACCAAAGGGGGGCAGGAACAGAAACTCCCTGTGGGGGCTTCAAGGCCATGACAGCATTAAACAACCTGAGTGAAATCCTTCCACTCATGCTGAGGATACTTAGGAGCAGGGAAAGTATGTTTCATTTTCTGCTTCCTTTTCAAAAGGACGTCAGTCCTAAAGATCTTAGGTTTGGACCCTTGCCTACACTTAATCAACGTAGTAGGAATCACCTCCCTAGCAAGAATTTGCGGAACACCCCTCAGATATTATCAGCCACGGTTCCCTCTCAACATCCGTAATGGATGCCTGTAGAGCCTCCGAAGACATGCAAGACACTGGATTCATGCCACACTCTGAAATGGTAGTGGCAGAGGAATCTGATGGAATGATCAGATGATCCTCCAGGCTTTCACCAGCCTTGAAAACAGATGACTCGGGGAAAGCAGTACAGCAGCCAAATCTGATCTCATTTTTTTGGTTGTATTCTTGGCAGACAGCTGACTCTCTGGCAGGGATGATGCTGCCATAGATTAAGACAAAAGATGACTATGAAGAGTCTTAGGGACAAATGCCTGTAAAATCAGGCATGATGTATGGTCATGAGAAGCACTCAAACAAAACAAACACTGCTCGTGACGACCCTTATGGGAAATCGGTCTCCCACACTGACATTCTCCCTTTCTGCATGACATGTAACCTCAAAACAAAAGTACAGAAGTCAAAGACCAGAAGAAAAATCCCAACAGGGCACTAATCTGAAATGGTTTGGTAACAGGCAAATGAAGGAGTGTTCAGACAGACGATCGAAGATGGTGTTCGGACTGGCAGCAAAGAAGTTCTGAGGTAGGTATATCTGTATGTCACCTTTATGTCCTACACGAAGAACAAGGAACATATGCGTGTGATGTACAATGTACTAGTAATGTCAAGGCTCTTGTACACTGGCTGGACATCAGGCTACACTTGGCAGGGGATCCACATCAAATACTTAAACATATCAGGCTGACAGTTTGAAATCGCAAAAGATAAAGTAGCAGAAGAATAAACTTTTGTCCACAACTTGAAAAAAGCTTTCTCAACCTTTCCAGAGGGAATGGGGTTAGCAGCAGTACTCTGTTTAGCAGTAGCAATTTTAGACCAAGAAAAGACTGCTGGATTTGTTTTGGGATTGGAAAATAGAGTTTGAGGCACCCTGTAGAGCATATCAGACTTCCTGGAAGCAGGAGGAAGACTATTATGCAAACAAGAAGCAGTGAGAAAAGCATTCAAAGTAAGCAAAACAGGAGGAACAGCAGTAGATTCAGGCATATCCAACTTTAACAAATCGTAATGCAGTTTTTGTGCAATAAGAATTTAATTCTGCTCCCACTGAAAAACATCTTAACTCAAAGTCTCAGAAAAAGATAAATCAGAATGGAAATTTAATGTCATCCTATCCCTTTAGACTAAGGATGTTCAGATTCCTCATTTTAAGCTGTGCACAGGACCAGCGCTGGCAGAAGAAGAGTTCATCTTGTAGGGGGCATCCTTAAAATCTCAAAGTCAGACTAGAAGGGCAAATGTCTGCCTCTAGCTATATACCATAGATAAAGATTGATAATCATTAGCAATCCCCCTGATAACCAGTTTCAGACTCAGTTTGACCTCTATTTTGTCCTCAGAAGCACAATGCAAGCTGTACTGTTAAATGTCTTAAAGCCTTTCGCATCAGCCTATGTCACAACAGGTGGTTGTTGTATCTTTCGGCTTTTCCCAGTTAGGGGTCGCCACAACGGAACTCCAGTCCGCTAATGATTGGCAGCAAATTTTTACGGACCGAGTTGCCAGCCCGGACGTACAACCTTTAACGAAGGTACGCTCATTCACACATGTCTCCACACAGAAGATGCTTTAGCTGAGAATCGTACAGGACAACGTCTTACTGTGAGGCGACAACGCTACCGCAGCACCACCACCACAGTGTATGTCACAACAGGTACAGACATTAATATATGCACTGGGGCTATGCAAAGAGAAAGGAACTGCACAAAGAAATCTGGTGGACTGTACACCTTTTCAAGGTCACCAATTCCAGAATTCACAAAGTAGTGTAAAGGTGGCACTCCTTGTAGAGTACTCTTTCTTATCCTAAACCTGCCTGCACCTGACTTCATCCAAGTGCTCAGACCTGAAAGGGGAAAAAGAAAACTTAAAAAAGAATGCTTGCATTTTCTTTCCCTGTTCAAGCAGTTGCTTCTCTAGCCAGAAGTCTGGAAAAGCTTGCCACAACGGTGCTTACTGAAGTTAATTTAGAGACTGCATCCAATTGTTTGTTCACAAGCACCAGCAATGATGACTTTTTAAGGCTGTAACACCTTCAGAGGCACTTAACTGAAGTATGACATAAAACAAAAACATTTAAATTTGCTTAAAATCATAACAGATACTGTGATGATTCAAAGCATTCACTATTTTTCACTTAGAGGGTTGACAGCAAGAATGCTGACATAAGGAGTACCTCTCTTCTAACAAGTGGAAAGAAGTGGGCAGCACATGAAGGCCCACTCAAATGATAAGGAAAGGTGTGCACAAACTGCAAAAAATTCTAGGAAGACTGCCTGGAAAGTTAAACAGCTAGAGGCAACAAGAGTAGACGTATGCAGATACTTAATACATGAACCACCTATATTGTTAATACTAGAGCCGCCTATAATTTATTAAACACTATTATAGCTCAGTTTCATACAATTTTTCTCTTAGCTACCTTCCCTCCTGGAATCTCTGTCTTTTCTTCTCTCTTCAGCACGTCTCTCTCTCTCCTTCAATTCCCTTTGTTGCTCTCTTTGTTGCTGCTCCCTCATCTTCTTTTCACGTTCTCGCTGACGTTCTAACTGCTCCAGTCGATCCCTACATATAATTGGTATAACTTAAATGTTAAGAGTATTTCACAGTATATTTTGCACTGGTGAGATATCAAACAGAATGCATTTATTTTATGCATTCAGTCATTTCATTTTCTGAAAAAATATTTCATACTATTCATGACAGCCAAACCTGCATAGTATGCCAGTCCACCTCAACTTATATAATAACTGCCATTTGTTGACCAGGTAAGTGGGCAGAATCCTATTCTAAACACAATCAGGGGATCCTCTAAGCTACAAAAATGTACACTTTGTTTAATATACACGGTTATGGAGTAAATTAGAAGCCAACACTGCTCTGAGATTTCACGGACTACAGTTCTAGTTTCCTCAACACATTTCCATAAATAATATGTGCATTGTCATTTATTATAATACTATGCAAAAAGGCTTAAGGGGTGTTAATTAAAGGTCCCACTGAGCAACACAAGTTTGCAGCCACAACATTTGTTGATGGATGTAAAAAAATAATTAAAGACAAATAATTAGGACAAGAAAAGTGTATGATACACTAATCTAGTGACACCCTGTTAGTAGCTAATGGCAGCCACCTTTTCATATGGTCATGTGGTTTAAAGGTACAACTACTAACTAAGCTATTGATATGCAAGGATCTTAAGAAGTCTAGCCTTCAATTATAACACTAGTTTTTAGCCCCTGCATTGTGCATATGAATAGCACAGAGACAGGCTGATCAAGGATATATTCGGAAATTCTTTTCTATTTTGTCTTAGTAAACATTTTTGTTGTGAAAGGTAAAAGCCAAAAGAACAAACTAAAAGCAAAGTGGCAGTCACAAGAACTATGCAAGACTTGTTTACTATTACTAGTCAGCATCAAACAGTACAGTTGTGTACACTTACCATAAATGTAGATGTTCGAGTGTATTCACTGTTGCAGTCATTACATTTGGGTAATCTGCTGGCAGGTTGCCCTCAGTCAGCCTGAATATCAAAGTCTTAGGTCCTGCATCAGTTGCTGTCTCCTCTTCCATGACGTCAGGTCGTCAGGGGTATAAAACATGCAGTCGATGCCATTTTCTTCTTGCCCCAGATGTCAGGTCCCCCCAAATGGGGAGCAAAAAATAAAATAAATAAATATATATATATATATATATATATATATATATATATATATACATATATATATAAATGCACTTTTAACAACATAAACTTTACCTTCATCTAAAAGCAAATACACCACAAAGGCTGTAGAATACAGTGAAGGAAAGAGAAGTTCTAGGAAAAAGGGGGATGGCGGGTGGGTAACCCGGACTGCAACAGTGAATACACTTGAACATCTACATTTATGGTAAGTGTACACAACTGTACTATGTTCTTCCTGTTTCACTGTTACAGTCATTACATTTGGGTAGAATCCCAAAGCTGTGGATGGGAGGATGGAGCTAAATAGCATTAGGAGCGGCTATAAGGCCCTGCAGAACTGCAGTGGCAAAGCCTGCCCTGGGCTTAGAAAACAGAGGCAAATGATAATGCTTTCTAAATGTATGAACAGAGCTCCAAGTAGCAGCTTCTAGAATGTTTTTGGTTGGAACTCCTCTGAGAAAAGCTGCTGAGGTAGATGCAGCCCTGGTGGAATATGACCTGATTTCCTTGGGCACCGGTTTACCAAGATGCAAGTAGCAGAAACAAATGCAGTGGCTTATCCAATTTGAAACAGTCTGCTTTGAAATAGCCTTCCCCTCTGATCCTGCAGCAAATGCCACCAGTAGTTGCTCAGACTTTCTTAGAAATTTGGTCCTGTTTAAGTAGAATTTTAGTTGTCTGTGTACATCCAAGTAATGCAGAATCTGCTCCCCCTTGTTCTGCGGATTTGGGTAAAACGTTGGCAGATGAATAGTTTGGTTAAGAGCCACACTGGATACCACCTTAGGCATAAAGGAAGGACTGGTCATGAGGGACACCATGTCCAGACGAAATGTAATAAAAGGATCCACAGCCATGAGGGACTGTAGTTCTGAAACCATTCTTGCTGAAGTGATTGTCAGAAGGAAAGCTATTTTCCAAGATAAAAACTTTATATCCGCAGTAGCTGCTGGTTCAAAAGGAGGCAGGGTGAGCTTTTCCAGCACAAAATTGAGGTCCTATGCAGGAGTTGGTGATCTTCTGTGAGGCCTTAAATTTTTGGCCCCTCTAAGATACTGTTTTAGCAGAGGATGAGAAAAGATGGGAGGCTCTGTGTTGTAATGAGCCGAGATTGCAGAGGCATGGATCTTTATTGATGAAAAGGATAAGCCCTTGTCAAGCATCTCATTCAAGTATTGTAAAATCTGAGGAATATTTGGCTTTGCTGTGTCCGTTCCTTGTGCTTGATTCCAAGCACAGAATCTCTTCCATTTATCAGCTTAAGATTTTCTAGTACTAGGCCTTCTGGCTTCCAAAATGACATCCATCACAGATTTACTGAGAGGTGTTGTTTGAATAGTTTTTCCTGTCTGACCTTTAGTAAGACCTTGGGGAGAAGAGGCAAAGGAGGAAATGGGTAGACCGATAGGTTTTTCCAACTGAAGGATAGGGGACCCACTTTCCATGCTTGTCTGTGATAAGTCCTTGTGCAGAATTTGTCCAGTTGATAATTTTGGGGAGAGGCAAATAGATCTATGTCTGGACTCCCCCATTTCTCTGTCATCATGCTGAAGACTTGTGGGTCCATAAGGTTTCTGCTTAGATCGTCTGCCAGAGTACTTTGTTTTCCTGGCAGGAATTGAGCTCCCCAAGCATAGTCTGATGCATCTGTAGTTAAGGTTTGGGTGGCAGAATGACTGCCCCATGTTCTGATGATGACATGTCTCTGCCCACCAAGGAAACTCCTGTTGTAGGCAGGGAATGAGAGGGATCATTGTTTCCAGACTGTGACAATGTTGACTCCATAAATCTTTTAGATACCACTGTAATTTCCTCATATGCAGTCTTGCATATGGAATTAATAGAATGCAGGATGACATGAAACCCAAAGCCTGCAGAATGTGACGTGTAGATAACTTGGTTTTTGTTGCCATCTGTTTGAAGTAGTCAGTTGCCTTCGTTTGTCTGGCATAAGGTAAGCCATCTGGGTAGTTGTATTCAAGCTTGCACCCAGGAATGTAATTTTTTGAGAGGGTACCAGTTGAGATTTCTTTTCGTTTATTGTGTACCCTAGGCATGTTATAAGGCTTTTTACAAATGCCAGATGTTGAAGAAGAATGTCCTTGTTTTCTGCTTGAATGAGACAGTCGTCCAAGTAAGGACAGACTTGTATGCTTCTTTGTCTGCAAAAATGCAATTACTGGTGCCAGGCACTTTGTAAAAACCCTGAGCGCAGTAGATAAGCCAAAGGGCAGTGCAGAGAATTGGTAATGTATGAAACCAGCCTTGAAACGGAGGTATCTTCTGCACGATTCCATTATTGGGATATCCAGGTATGCCTCTTTTAAGTCTAGAGTCACTAACCAAGCGTTCTTGCCCAGCATGGGCAGAAGCTGTTGTAAAGTCAGCATTTTGAATTTTGGGATGTCCAAGAATGTGTTCAAAATCGATAAATCCAATACTGGACACCAGGCATTGTCTTTTCTGGGTACCAGGAACAGTTTTGAATAAAACCTTGCCCTTGTTCGTGAGTAGGTACCTCTTGAATAGCTCTCATGCTTATGAGCTTTGAAATTTGTAGTTGTGCCTCTGCCCTTTGATTGTGTGGCAGGTTTGGCATGCCTCTCATTTTTGGAAGAGTGTGGAATTGAAATTTGTAGCCTCTGTTTATAATGTCCAGGATACATTTGTCTGTTGTGACAATATGCCAATTTGTTGCAAATAATGCTAGCTTTCCTCCCAAAGGTGCTGCCAGCTGAGACCTGCTTGGCATGGAAATGAGGAGTCATTGGTTTGTTTCCTGTATTGTTGTGCACCGTCTTCGCCACCTCTTGGTGCTGAGTTTGCCATTGGCCTCTATATGATCCTTGTGATTGCCCTCTGCCCCTTGTGCGTCTGTATCTACCTCTTTGGGGCTTGTCAGTGGCTGGTAAGGACCAGTTTTTTGAAGGCCAATTTCTGCTAAAACGTGGTGGTTGGACCTGTAAAAAAGCTTTGACAGCTTGCATAGATTTGGCTTTTTCTTCCATTTTCCGTAATATCTCCTCAGCATTAGTACCAAACAGCACATCCTTTTGTAAAGTAGCATCTAGAAGTTTAGCTTTCTCATGATCAGGCAAGTTTTGTTCCCTAAGCCAGGCATGTCTGCAGTAATGACTGATCCTGTAGCAGCAGCTCTACTTGAGGCCTCTAGGGCATCATAGCCACATTGTAAGGTGTGTTTACCCACTTGCTCTGCACTATGCATCATATCCTGCAACTCCTTCAAATCTGGTTGTTCAGGTTGAGACATTTTATTCCTTAATTGTGATAACAGGAACTGTTGATATTTAAGCATATGAAACTGACAATTTAAAGGTCCTCATGGCTAGGTGGCCGAGGTATATACCTTTTACCCCACCTTTCTAAGGATCTTGACTCTCTTCGGCAGGAAGTGGATTCTTGGCAGTAGAGGCCTTCAATCCCTTGGGGCCTTGAGAAATGGTTTCAGGGTCAGCATTATGGCTTTTGTAGAGAAATTGGTGAGAGTTAGGAACTCTGTAGTACCCATCAGGTTTGACTAGTGCAGGAGGCAGGGAATCCGGGTTAAGGCAAGCCTCGAATAAACATCATCAAGAATGTCCAAAACAGGAGGTATCAGCCAGAGGTCTGTGTTGAGGTAACAAAAGAAATTCCCTAAGTCTTTTCTTGAATCGGAAAAGTCTTGGCCTTCCCAATGGAAGTGTTCCCTTAAAGTGTGCAAGGTTTCCCCAAAGGAAAAAATCCTCAGGAGGAGATACAGAAGGAATGGACTGCTCTGCATCCGAATCCTCAAAAGGGGAGTAAGAGTGTTCCTCTACATCAGAATGTTCTGATAAAATGGAGCCCTGATCAGAAGAGGGAGAATCTTCCTCCACTCTGGGTCTCTTGTCTGGAGGGGGTTGAGAACCCCTGATAAGAGTAATTAAATCCTCAGCCATTTTAAGCATCTGTTTTTTAGGCATGGGGCCTGGAGATGGGCCCTGTGCAACAGGCCTCTTGGGATACCTGGCTGCTTTGGATTTAGTAAAGGCCTTAATAGAAAAGGAGGATGAGGGTCTAAATACACCATGGGTGGAAGTGGACCTGTCCACATTAGGAGGCTCAACATTAGCAATGGCTTCGGTGGTTGTAGTCTGGGAAAGGGCCGAGTTATCTGCGGCCTCGGGTACAGAGGACACCGCCAAAGGAGTGTCGTTGGTAGTCAGGGACTGCAAAGGCGTCTCGCTGAGAACCAGACCACGTGTAGCCTGTTTTGGCGTGGTGTCGGTGGAGACCGCGGACCTCGCGTGTCGGTCCTTGTCCTTGCGTTTTTTGGACAAAACGGTAGTCGGAGTTTCCGACGACATTTTATAATCAAAGGCTTTACCAAAATAGTGTTGCTTAACTCCGCCCGACGCTTAATAGTGCGTTTATTGAAAGTAGCGCAAAAGCGACAGCCCGAGATGTCGTGGTCTGGGCCTAAACAAGGTATGCAGAGGGAATGCAAATCCTTATGCGGTATTTGCTTCCCACAAGAAATACAATTATTAACTTTTCTGACATCGGTCTGAGGCAAGAAAAGTTTCAACAGGGTACTTAGCTTTAATGAAGACTCCGGTTGTCAATTTTTGCGTAATTCAGGAGCTGGCCGACCGGCACTGGCGAACTGCTTCTGCTTCGGGCACCGCGGCAAAAGACTGAAGAACATGGCGTCGGCTGTGTCTTATATACTCCGGCCTCACTGACGTCAGGAGAGAAAGCGACAACAACCGACGCCGGACCTAGACTTTGGAATTCGTCCGACCGAGGACCCGCCTGACGGCAGAGAACCCATCTATGATTACTGCAGCTGTATGCACGATGAACATCAGATACTGTGATGATTCAAAGCATTCACTATTTTTCACTTAGAGGGTTGACAGCAAGAATGCTGACATAAGGAGTACCCAAGCAAATGCTAAATTCTCTTCTAACACGTGGAAAGAAGTGGGCAGCACATGAAGGCCCACTCAAATGATAAGGAAAGGTGTGCACAAACTGCAAAAAATTCTAGGAAGACTGCCTGGAAAGTTAAACAGCTAGAGGCAACAAGAGTAGACGTATGCAGATACTTAATACATGAACCACCTATATTGTTATATATTGTTAATACTAGAGCCACCTATAATTTATTAAACACTATTATAGCTCAGTTTCATACAATTTTTCTCTTAGCTACCTTCCCTCCTGGAATCTCTGTCTTTTCTTCTCTCTTCAGCACGTCTCTCTCTCTCCTTCAATTCCCTTTGTTGCTCTCTTTGTTGCTGCTCCCTCATCTTCTTTTCACGTTCTCGCTGACGTTCTAACTGCTCCAGTCGATCCCTACATATAATTGGTATAACTTAAATGTTAAGAGTATTTCACAGTATATTTTGCACTGCTGAGATATCAAACAGAATGCATTTATTTTATGCATTCAGTCATTTCATTTTCTGAAAAAATATTTCATACTATTCATGACAGCCAAACCTGCATAGTATGCCAGTCCACCTCAACTTATATAATAACTGCCATTTGTTGACCAGGTAAGTGGGCAGAATCCTATTCTAAACACAATCAGGGGATCCTCTAAGCTACAAAAATGTACACTGTTTAATATACACGGTTATGGAGTAAATTAGAAGCTAACACTGCTCTGAGATTTCACGGACTACAGTTCTAGTTTCCTCAACACATTTCCATAAATAATATGTGCATTGTCATTTATTATAATACTATGCAAAAAGGCTTAAGGGGTGTTAATTAAAGGTCCCACTGAGCAACACAAGTTTGCAGCCACAACATTTGCTGATGGATGTAAAAAAATAATTAAAGACAAATAATTAGGACAAGAAAAGTGTATGATACACTAATCTAGTGACACCCTGTTAGTAGCTAATGGCAGCCACCTTTTCATATGGTCATGTGGTTTAAAGGCACAACTACTAACTAAGCTATTGATATGCAAGGATCTTAAGAAGTCTAGCCTTCAATTATAACACTAGTTTTTAGCCCCTGCATTGTGCATATGAATAGCACAGAGACAGGCTGATCAAGGATATATTCGGAAATTCTTTTCTATTTTGTCTTGGTAAACATTTTTGTTGTGAAAGGTAAAAGCCAAAAGAACAAAATAAAAGCAAAGCGGCAGTCACAAGAACTATGCAAGACTTGTTTACTATTACTAGTCAGCATCAAACAGTACAGTTGTGTACACTTACCATAAATGTAGATGTTCGAGTGTATTCTGTTGCAGTCATTACATTTGGGTAATCTGCTGGCAGGTTGCCCTCAGTCAGCCTGAATATCAATGTCTTAGGTCCTGCATCAGTTGCTGTCTCCTCTTCCATGACGTCAGGTCATCAGGGGTATAAAACATGCAGTCGATGCCATTTTCTTCAGTTTTTCTTGCCCCAGATGTCAGGTCCCCCCAAATGGGGAGCAAAAAAAAAAAAAAAAAAAAATATATATATATATATATATATATATATATATATATATATATATAAATGCACTTTTAACAACATAAACTTTACCTTCATCTAAAAGAAAATACACCACAAAGGCTGTAGTAGAATACAGTGAAGGAAAGAGAAGTTCTAGGAAAAAGGGGGATGGCGGGTGGGTAACCCAGACTGCAACAGTGAATACACTTGAACATCTACATTTATGGTAAGTGTACACAACTGTACTATGTTATTCGTGTTTCACTGTTACAGTCATTACATTTGGGTAGAATCCCAAAGCTGTGGATGGGAGGATGGAGCTAAATAGCATTAGGAGCGGCTATAAGGCCCTGCAGAACTGCAGTGGCAAAGCCTGCCCTGGGCTTAGAAAACAGATGCAAATGATAATGCTTTCTAAATGTATGAACAGAGCTCCAAGTAGCAGCTTCTAGAATGTCTTTGGTTGGAACTCCTCTGAGAAAAGCTGCTGAGGTAGATGCAGCCCTGGTGGAATATGACCTGATTTCCTTGGGCACCGGTTTACCAAGATGCAAGTAGCAGAAACAAATGCAGTGGCTTATCCAATTTGAAACAGTCTGCTTTGAAATAGCCTTCCCCTCTGATCCTGCAGCAAATGCCACCAATAGTTGCTCAGACTTTCTTAGAAATTTGGTCCTGTTTAAGTAGAATTTTAGTTGTCTGTGTACATCCAAGTAATGCAGAATCTGCTCCCCCTTGTTCTGCGGATTGGGGTAAAAAGTTGGCAGATGAATAGTTTGGTTAAGAGCCACACTGGACACCACCTTAGGCATAAAGGAAGGACTGGTCATGAGGGACACCCTGTCCAGACGAAATGTAATAAAAGGATCCACAGCCATGAGGGACTGTAGTTCTGAAACCCTTCTTGCTGAAGTGATTGTCAGAAGAAAAGCTATTTTCCAAGATAAAAACTTTATATCCGCAGTAGCTGCTGGTTCAAAAGGAGGCAGGGTGAGCTTTTCCAGCACAAAATTGAGGTCCTATGCAGGTGTTGGTGATCTTCTGTGAGGCCTTAAATTTTTGGCCCCTCTAAGATACTGTTTTAGCAGAGGATGAGAAAAGATGGGAGGCTCTGTGTTGTAATGAGCCGAGATGGCAGAGGCATGGATCTTTATTGATGAAAAAGATAAGCCCTTGTCAAGCATCTCATTCAAGTATTGTAAAATCTGAGGAATATTTGGCTTGCTGTGTCCGTTCCTTGTGCTTGGTTGCAAGCACAGAATCTCTTCCATTTATCAGATTAAGATTTTCTAGTACTAGGCCTTCTGGCTTCCAAAATGATATCCATCACAGATTTACTGAGAGGTGTTGTTTGAATAGTTTTTCCTGTCTGACCTTTAGTAAGACCTTGGGGAGAAGAGGCAGAGGAGGAAATGGGTAGACTGATAGGTTTTTCCAACTGAAGGATAGGGCACCCACTTTCCATGCTTGTCTGTGATAAGTCCTTGTGCAGAATTTGTCCAGTTGATAATTTTGGGGAGGGGCAAATAGATCTATGTCTGGACTCCCCCATTTCTCTGTCATCATGCTGAAGACTTGTGGGTCCATAAGATTTCTGCTTAGATCGTCTGCCAGAGTACTTTGTTTTCCTGGCAGGAATTGAGCTCCCCAAGCATAGTCTGATGCATCTGTAGTTAAGGTTTGGGTGGCAGAATGACTGCCCCATGTTCTGATGATGACATGTCTCTGCCCACCAAGGAAACTCCTGTTGTAGGCAGGGAATGAGAGGGATCATTGTTTCCAGACTGTGACAATGTTGACTCCATAAATCTTTTAGATACCACTGTAATTTCCTCATATGCAGTCTTGCATATGGAATTAATAGAATGCAGGATGCCATGAACCCCAAAGCCTGCAGAATTTGACGTGTAGATAACTTGGTTTTTGTTGCCATCTGTTTGAAGTAGTCAGTTGCCTTCGTTTGTCTGGCATAAGGTAAGCCATCTGGGCAGTTGTATTCAAGCTTGCACCCAGGAATGTAATTTTTTGAGAGGGTACCAGTTGAGATTTCTTTTCGTTTATTGTGTACCCTAGGCATGTTAGAAGGCTTTTTACAAATGCCAGATGTTGAAGAAGAATGTCCTTGTTTTCTGCTTGAATGAGACAGTCGTCCAAGTAAGGACAGACTTGTATGCTTCTTTGTCTGCAAAATGCAATTACTGGTGCCAGGCACTTTGTAAAAACCCTGAGCGCAGTAGATAAGCCAAAGGGCAGTGCAGAGAATTGGTAATGTATGAAACCAGCCTTGAAACGGAGGTATCTTCTGCACGATTCCCTTATTGGGATATCCCAGGTATGCCTCTTAAGTCTAGAGTCACTAACCAAGCGTTCTTGCCCAGCATGGGCAGAAGCTGTTGTAAAGTCAGCATTTTGAATTTTGGGATGTCCAAGAATGTGTTCAAAATCGATAAATCCAATATTGGACACCAGGCATTGTCTTTTCTGGGTACCAGGAACAGTTTTGAATAAAACCTTTGCCCTTTTTCCTGTTCTGGTACTGGTTGAATAGTCCCCATATCCATGAGGGACGCAACTTGCTTCTGTGCCTCGCCTCTGCCCATAGATTTTGTGGCAGATCTGGCCAACCATTTGGAACTGGCAAGGTATGGAAATGAAATCTGTACTATATTTTTGTTAAATCATTGGTGGGAAGGATGAACCAATTATTGTTGAGCTTATACTGTTTAAATCCATTTCCTTTGACTTTTAATTATTCTGATGAAGTCAAGTGGCATTGACGAAAGCGCTTAATTATATTATTTGTAATAAACTATTTTCTGAGGACTCGCAACGTTGGTGCTCTTTTTTGGTTTAATTGTTTATATTTGAGCACTTTTGCACCACTTTTTTTGGTTTGATTGTCTCTGATAAGATTACAGCCCAGCTTAATACCCTTAATTCCATACTTAACTCATCCATGCAGCTCATTTCCTATGCAGCCGATGGTTCGAGTCGAGCAGCGGGTTCAGCAATAGCTCTTTGGAGACATCCCTGGATGCACGTATGCTCCTTTGTGGAAGCCTTCAAGTCTTCCTTTGTCAACACCCCATTTGATGGCTCGTCTCTTTTCGGGCCCAAAGTCAAGGAGAACTCTCACTAGGTGTGAGCAAAATGGAAAGACACTATCTGCCATAGGAGTCTATTTTTTCACCCCTACCAGACTATACCCCAAAGGGCAGAGAGATGGAAAAATGTGGTTCCAGAAGTCCCAAGGAGCTTTCCAGAACACACGTTGTGAATCCCCCTCCAGGGGAAGAGCAGGGGGTAATAATGGAAGATGCCTCCCCGGCGGCAGAGGGGGTCCGCAGAACCAGAGTGACAGGGATCAGTTCTTTGGTAAGACCTACCAGCGCTCCTGAATAGAGGCCCGACTGTCCTACTCTGGAGGCAGTCGGGAGTCGCTTGGCTTTGTATCCCGATGCCTGGTTAGGAATTACAAGAGATTCTTGAGTACAAAGCATCGTTACCAGAGGTTACATCATCCCATTCTTAGAAACCTCACCTGTTCGGAAGAAAATCCCAGACGTTCCACCCAGTCTCAGGGATCAAGCAGCCATAGAAATCCAGAGGCTGCAGGAAAAAAAAAGTCATCCAGCTAGTCCCAGCAGACCAGATAGGATCCGGAACATACTCCAGATTCTTTAGTTCCAAAGAAGACAGGGGACTGGAGGCCCATCTTGGATCTCAGCAGACTCAACACATTTGTAAAGAAGGAGAAGTTTTTGATGGTCATGCTTCAGTCTATTCTCCCATTCCTCGGAATGGGTGATTGGATGTGCTCTATAGATCGCAAGGATGCGTACTACCATATCAAAATGGCCAGACCATCCAGAGATCATTTCCGTTTTCGGCTGGGAGACCGTCACTACCAATTCCGAGCATTGCCCGTTGGATTCACAACAGCCCCCAGAGTGCTTACCAAATGAATGACAGTGGTTACGGCTCACATGAGGCATCTAGGATTCTGAGTGTTTCTGTATCTGGATGACTGGCTCCTTACCGCCACCTCCAGGCATCAACTAATTCTGTCCAGGGATCACACACTCAATCTCTGCTCTCAGGCATAATTATAAATTTCAAAAAGTCTGCGTTGTCGCCATTGCAGCGTATCTCTTTTATCGGAGCAAAACTAGACACCACCACCACCACCGTAAAATTGCCCCTAGACAGAATAGCCACTCTTCAAAACCAGGTATCAGACATTTTGCAGAGGAAAAAAGTACTGGCCTCTCAAGTATTGAAACTACTAGGTACCATGGCAACTATGCTCATAGCAGTTCCTCTGGGACGTATGCACATGTGGATTCTTCAGTGGTTACTTTTCACTCAGTGGTCTTACCAACAACTTCTGATGTCATTCTTAATCATGATTACAGATTCTTGCAAGAAGGATCTTCGCTGGTGGGTGACCAGCCACCAGGTTACAGTAGGTCGACCATTTGTTTCTCCCCCGCCGTCAGCCACGGTGACCACGGATGCTTCTCTGATAGGGTGGGGGGGGGGGATTTTTCAGAGAAGAACTGCCCAAGGCACCTGGTCGGAGACAGAGTCACAGCTGCACATCAATGTTCTGGAATTGAGAGCGGTTCTTTTGGCATTGCAGCACTTCCACAACTCTCTTCCTCTAGGGACAATTGCCATACAGACAGACATGTCTGTGGTCTGGTACATCAACAAGCAAGGGGGAACCAAGTCTTACCCTCTGTGTCAAGAGGCATTGAGAATTTGGCAGTGGGCGGTATCCACCGGGCGCTGATAGCAACGCATATCCCGGGGAAATCTAACGTGATAGTGGACAAACTGAACGGAGCCATTCTGTTACCGCACGAGTGGTCTCTCAAAGACGAAGTTGCGGAGATGATATTCCGCAGATGGGGCCAGCCTTGCTACGACCTGTTTGCATCCCCTATGAATGCCAAATGCAGATGCTACTTTGTCCTGAATCCCTCTCCACGACTGGCCCCCGGGACTCCTATATGCCTTTCCAACTACACCCCTGATTCTGAAATTCTTACAGAAAGCCAAAAGCCTGGGAAGGACTGTAATCTTAATAGCCCCTTTTTGGCCTCGACAGATTTGTTTTCCCTTCCTTCGAAGGATTTAACAAAAAAAATTTTTCAGCTAATACTAATATTACTGTAATAATAATAATAATAATAATAAACCAAGGGACCGGTTCCATAGTATCAGGACACTCCCACGCCCTTCAAGCAACCAATTCCATTAGTTTGTCGAAGGGTGGAATCACCCAGGAGGTGGAAGGTTGAGACACAAAGGCCTTCAGGAGCACCAACTCATCCTCAGTAGGGCTAATGGACTGCCAGTTACCCCTCTGCTTAAGGACTTCCAGGATATCAGCAAAGGAGATATCCTCTGAGAGGGACTGTGGGGACCCTTCTGTCTCCACTAAGTCGGTGTCTGATGTCAAAGACTCCTGCGGGGAATCTAAATGCCTCCTCTTCCAAAGTTTATTCCTGGGAACCTTATCAGTGGGAGCTTCTGGTGAGTTCTCAGTAGAACATTGGTCACCCGATGGGGTTACCTGAGGCTCTGGGTCTCGCCACTTCATGGGGACCTGCGATGTAGAGGCAGAAAGCGGCACTTTAGGGGAGGAGGAGGGCCCTGATGATGTCTGTGTCTTGGACAACATAACCTTCCTCATAGCATCGAAGGGTCCACTGCTCTAACCTGAGGAAGCTGTCAGTTCCGAAGATGACGGCAACCTCTCTGGCACTGAGACAGTCTGCTCCGAGCCAGAGGAAGAGCCAAGCTCATCCATGCAGGCACTCCAAGAGGAAGGGTCGGAACCGACGCATCGGTTTAACCCCCCCCCCCCGGAGCCGACCAGAGTGTGTCGGCTCCCAAACTCTTCAAACGGCACTGAAGAAGTCAGGGTTGATGGAGCCGATGGCACTGGAACAGGCCTCAGCTCCGAAGACTCCACAATCATCAGATCCTCCGCCCCCGGCTACGAAGGCCCAGTTCGGTTCGGAGGAGGAATAGTCACAGCAGGTGCGATGGTCTTAGGCTCCAAAACCGGTTGGGTCGAAGCTGATAATAATTTGGCTAGTGCCGGGTTCTCGAGAAGCCTCTGCATCACCCGGTCCACATCCACATCAGAGAAGGTCCTCGAAGAACGAGTTGAAGGAACCAAAGAAGCCACCGATTGAAGAATAGGAGATCTTAAGGTTTCGGAGACCGGCTCCAAGGCTGGGGAACAGCTCTGAAACACTGGCTCAGTGCACGGCTCAGAAGACTGCGGAGCCGGCGACCGCACCTTCACAACAAGGCTCAGAACTGATGACTTGGGCTCCGAGGAAGCTTTAGAGGACATAAGACCCCCTTCGATAACTTGGAGGTCTGGTCAGCCATGTTCAAGGACTCCTGAAAATATGGCCTCAGTAGTCCTCTATCTACCAACTTTCTTCTTCTTTCAAGCAAAACCCAGCTACTTACAGCATTCCTCCTGGAGGTGAACTGGCCCCAAGCAACAGACACAATTTACGTGGACGGCAGTGATTGACATTTTCGGCCCGCATTTTGGGCACTTTTTAAAGCCTGCTTCTCCTTTTGGTCAGCCATGCTAAGAAGAAACACCAACAGTATGCAGTAATCCAAACAATATTACTGTAGAATGAACACACACACACACACACACACACACACACACACGCACACACACACACACACACACACACGCACACACACACACACGCACACACACACACGCGCACACACACACACGCGCACACACACACACACGCGCACACACACACCACAAACTCTACTGTTTAAACCTCAAAAATCTAACAACCGTAAAAAGCCAAGAATAACTCAAAATTTTAAAGTTATCTAATAACAAGCTAAATACAAACTTACTAAAGAAAACTACTCTAAATCTTAAGAACTAAATAAGCACATGTTAACAATAGGATAGGGAACTATTAAACCAAGGCACGGCCAAAGGCCTAAGAGCAGCCGCTCTTAAAAGGACGAATTCTCATTGGATATATCAAAGAACTAAGCAAACAAAGTCCAAATAGCTCAATAAACAGAAAACTAACCAGAAGGCTTAGCTACAAAGGTATAATAGATAGAAAAGTTTTCACAAACTGGTCCGAGCTCTCCAACGACCTCCGATCTATTGCAGCGGCAAACTAGATCTGAGGTAGGATAGAGAGCATCATGGGTTAGGGACCTGACCTCAAGCTGCTCTGACATCTTCAGCTAGTAAAGTGGCCGACTCGGAGCCAAACCCATGTGTAAGAATGAACGACGAGATTCAACAACTTCACATCTACAGTTGCGCAAGTAAAACTTACCAGAACAGTAGATGTTCAAATGATTACTGCTGCAGTAGCCTAAGCTATATGAGTTGTATCCTGCCAAGGATATTATAGCCAGCCAGCTTCCAAAGCTTGAGAACACTTTTCACGTGCTTCTGTAACATAAAATTAAGATCCCCAGTCGGGGGGATTGGTCGCTGGTTTTCTTGGAGGCCTCTTATGCAAATCCCCTTTCAAGAATATTTTGACTTGAGACTGCACTGAAAGAGGAGGACCCATGGGCACACATGCTGAAATGGCAGATAAATGAACCTTGACAGAGAAATAAGAAATGCCACTGGATAGCAACTCTCAATGATAATGCAGAAACAGAACAACTAGCCCTGGATGTGTGCTGGTTATGCTGTTGGCACCACAAAGAAAACCTTTTCCATTTGCTAATGCTTTTCTAGTAGCAGGCTGTCTTGCCTCCATTAGTATCTGCTGCAAGTCCTCAGTAAACTGGTACCTAAAAAGAATTATGACCCTACCACCCAGGCAGTCAACTGAAGTTGATGTTGGCATGTATCAAACACTAAAATTCTTGTGTGGGTTGATAGAGTCTGTGAGGAAACTTGTTGCCCCTGACCATTTCCAAAAGAAGGAATGACCACAGCTGCTGGGCCAGAACGTAGTCAACACAATGATAGTACAGTTTTGTACCTACCATAAATGTAGATGTCCGATAGGAATGCATTTGCAGAGGAGGAGGAGGTGAAAAAACACATGAGAACATTCTTACCCAAAAATGAAGCATCTGTCTTCCAAACACTTCTTACTACAGTCCTGGAACTAATCAAATCTTTGAAACCCACTGATCTGGTTTCCATTGTCTTGATTCTGTCCTGGTCCTGCTCATCTTGTCTACCACACAGTTTTGCTGTGATGGAATGTAGGAAGCCTGTACAGTAAAATTGTGCTATGAAGCTATACTTACCAAAGCTATTGCAAAATTGCAATCTCAATGTCCCTTGCTTGTTGATGTACCACAAGACAATGGTGTGTCTGTAACACTAGAACAGGTCCGGCTAAGATGAAACCAGACGTAGAGCGTCTTGATCAGGGCAAGCATCATTGACATTACAGCGTCTGCATCTAGCCTTAGTGTCCCACCTGCACTTTTACGCTCTGGAAACTGCTCCCCATGCAAAGTCCGAAGCACCTGTGGTGATGGACTGCTTTGAAGCAGAGATTTTTGAATATTCTCTTAAGAATCCCAGCATGTACAAAACTTCTCTCACTCAAAAGAGAGATTCCTGACACTCTGAAAAAGACTCTGCAAAGATAAGCAAGTCATCTAAATATGGAAAAATGTGGTGCCTGTAGCTACCACTTTGTGAATAATCTTGGTGCAATGGATAGTCAAAGATACAAGAGTAGAGGGAGCGACAATGTGATCCAGACATACAAAACCTTTGGGAACGTCTGATGTTTGGATGCATTGTGATGTGATAAGGTGACAAACATCTTTTAAGTCTTCTGTCATCAGGAAACTTAAAGAAGGGAGAAGGTAACATATGTTGGTGACATCATCTTGAATTAGGGCACTATCACAAACAGGTTCCAGAAAGAAAGATCGAAATGGTCTACAAGTATTGTTTTACTCCTTTGGCACTATGACAGAAACAAAAGTGTCGATCTGCACAGAATGAGAATGCTCATGTCTAAAGAAATCTGAATAAGTAGATACATGTCCTTAATTTCTAGCTTGCTTTCTGACAGGAAAAATGGGGCCAACTATGTTGCTAATGGCAGCAGCTGCTTTTCCCTTGGGATGGGCACAATATCACCAGCAGCATCAGGATAAGTATTGTAATTCTGCTGTTGCTGCTGGTTCGAAAGGAGGAAGTGTCAATTTTTCTAGCACAAAGTTCAAGTCCCATGCTGGCAATGGTGGATTCCTGGGAGGTTTTACATTTTTAATTCCTCTCAGAAACTGTCTGAGCAGGATGAGAGAAGACAGGAGGATCCAAGCTGTATTCTGCTGAAATAGCTGATGCATGTATCTTGATGGAAGAATAGGACAGGCCTGTATGGAAGAGCTCTGCCAAGTACTCCAGGATGTTGGCTATGTTTACCAGTGTCACATCTTTTCCCTTTGCAGTACTCCAAATGAGATATCTTTTCCATTTTGCTGCATAATTCTTTCTTGTTGAAGGTCTACGAGCCTCCAGGATTATGTCTTTAACCCTTTGGGATAAATTTGGGTTAATTGCTCTTATGTAATGTTCCAGGCAGTTAGCTGCAGAGTTTTCAGGTTTGGATGCAGGATGTTGTAGTTGTTCTGTGTTAACAGTAATGGGATCAGGGTAGTGTCCATATTTGTTCCCGGTAGACATGCTTCTCAGCAATGGGTACCAATGTTGTCTTGGCCAGTTTGAGCTATCAGAATGATCCATGGACGCTCCTCTTTGATCTTCAAAAGCACCTTGTGCATCAAAGGAAGTGGTGGGAATGCGATGCTGTCAGGTTTTTCCAACTGAAAGATAGGGAGTCCACCTTCCAAGCAAGTGGGTGGTACGCCCTTGTGCAGAATTTCTTTAGCTGGTGATTGAGGGGATGCAAATAAGTCTATTTGTGGTAATCCCCATTCTCTTGTGATGGCTTTGAAGATGTCCGGATGCAGCCTCCATTCAGGCATCTGTGGTAGTTCTGCTTAATATGTCTGCTAGAATGTTTTCTTTTCCCGGTACATAAATTGCTTGTAACTGAATGTTGTAGCTCAGAGCCACATCCCATAGGTCCAGTGCCAGCCGGCATAGAGGATATGAATGTGTGCCTCCCTGTTTGTTGATATACCACACAACTGTGGTGTTGTCTGTCCTTATCATCAACTGACCTTCTTGGAGAAATGGTCTGAATGACTGGATTGCCAATTTTACTGCCAGCATTTCCTTTAGATTTATGTGCAGGCTTAGCTGGTCTTGAGTCCATAAGCCTTGTATGCACTTGCCCAGCATGTGTGCCCCCCAACCGAGGTCTGAGGCATCTGTCGTGATGGTTTGGCTTGGTTGACTGTTGCAGAAGGGCAATCCTGTGTTTGATTGACAGGCCTGAGCCCACCATAGGAACTCTTGCTTCAGGCATGGGATTATTGGAATTTTGGTTTCTAGGCTGTGCTTGTGTTGGGACCACAAATTCTTTAGGTACCACTGTAGCTTTCTCATATGCAGTCTGGCATGAGGGACCAGAATTATGCAGGATGCCATGAAGCCTAGGACTTGTAGTACTTTTCTTGCAGTTAGATGGTTCTGCTTTGTTAATGCCAAGAAGTAGAGCGGTAGTTGCTCTTTCTTTTCTGCAGTTAGGAATGCCATTTGTTTTGATGTGTCCAGCTCTGCACCCAGAAAGGTTATTCTTTGTTTTGGAATCAGCCTTGACTTTTTTATATTGACTGTATATCCAGGGCTTGCAGCAGGTAAATGACTCTTTGTAAGTCTTCTGATAGCTTGCTTTTGTTGTGCGCTTGTATCAGGCAGTCGCCCAGGTAGGGATAAATTTGGATCCCCTGAAGACTGCAATGAGCAATTACTGATGCCAGGTATTTCGTGAACACTCTGGGCGCAGTAGATAAGCTTCAAAGGGCAATGCTGAGAATTGATAATGCTCTGATCCTGCAAGAAATCTGAGGTATCTTCTGCAAATTGGTCGATGGGGACGCAGGTATGCCTCCTTGAGATCTAGAGTTACCAGCCAAGACTCCTTGCCCAGCATGGGAAGAAGCTGCTGTAGGGTCAGCATTTTGAATTTTGGAACAATGAGGAATGTGTTTAAAGCGGACAGGTCTAGAATAGGCCTCCATTTGCTCTCTTTTCTTGGTACCAGGAAGAGTCTGGAGTAAAATCCCTTTCCTTGTTCCATAGATGGTACCTTTTCCACAGCTCTCATTCTTAATAATTGAGATATTTGCTTTAGAGCTTCTGCCCTTTGAGTAGGTGGTAGGTTTGGCATTCCTCTCTTTCTTGGTAGAGTATGGAAATGGAACCTGTAACCTTGGTCTATAGTTTGCAAAATCCATTTTTCCCTTGTGATGCAATGCCAGTTCTTTGAAAATAGGGTTAACTTTCCGCCTAAGGGTGCTTCTAGTTGTTCCCTGGTAGGCGGTGCCACAGCCAAGTCACTGTGATTGTGTTGTTGTAGTGGTGGTGGCTGCGTCCGTGCCTCGCTGGTTGTTACCTTGCCACTGGTGTCCCCTGTAGGCACCCCTGGACTGATTTCTGCCTCTAGAACGCCTATTCCTGCCTCTCTGTGTCTTAGAGGAGTCCGGAAAGGACCAATTGTTGGAGGGCCAGTTCCTGCTAAACCTTGGCGGTTGAACCTGTAAGAAATCTTTCACTGTTTGTACAGATTTCGCCTTCTCTTCCATCTTTTTTAGTACCTGCTGTGCAGGGGAACCAAATAAACTGACCTTGTCCATGGGTGCATCCAAAAGCTTTGATTTGACATTGTCTGGTAATGCCTGTTCTTTCAACCATGCATGTCTCCTGATAACTGTGCCAGTCATGGCTGATCTAAAGGAAGCCTCCAGTGCATCATAGCCACATTTTAAAGAATGGTTACTAACCTGCTGTATGTTATTATGTACCATATCCTGAACATATTTTTTATCTAAAGATTCTTCAGAGGACAGCTTTTTAGTTAACTGGTCAAGCATAAACTCTTAATTGAATCATATGAAATTGGCAGTTCAAAGCCCTAGCTGACAAAGTAGCAGAGGTGTAAACTTTTTTACCCCATCTCTCTAAGGATCTGGATTCCCTTTCAGAGGGGAGGGGGTTTTTAGTAGAAGTAGCTGCTACAGCTTTAGGGCCCTGGGAGATCGTCTCTGGATCTGCAAAAGGAGCCTTGTATAAATGGTGATGAGTATCCGGGACCCTGTAGAACCTATCGGGCTTAGCAGGAGCCGGAGGTAATGAATCAGGAGCAGTGCAAGCATCATTAAATGCATCATCTACAACAGAAAGAACTGGAGGTATAGCTAAAGGCCTATGTTGTGGCAAATGTAGAAAGGTTCTAAGCCTTTTTCTGGAGTCTGAGAAATCTTGACCCTGCCACTGAAATTGTTTGCAAGGTTTCCCCAAATGAAAATTCCTCAGGTGGAGAGGCTGAAGGAATGGACTCTTCAGCATCAGAGTCTTCGTAAGGGGAATAAGGAGCCTCAGGAGGGTCTGTATGTTCTGAGTCATCAGAGGAATCATCTGTGGATACTGGCTCAGGGGGCTCTGCTCTAGGCCTCTTTTCTGGAGGTGGGTGAGAGGTCCTGTCTGGATGAGGGTGGGATCCACGGAATTAAAGAAATGAGATCCTCAGCCAAAGAAAGCATATGGGAACTGGTGCTGGGCCTGTGTGAGGGGGTTTGGCAGGCACCGCTTTTGAAGCTTTGGCTGCTTTAGCCCTGGCAAAGGCCTTAATAGACATGGCTGCAGGAGGCCTAGCAGCTCCACGGCAGGGGAAGAAATATCCAGGGAATAGTGTCTGATAATTCCTGAGAAACCGCAACAGAAGGTTGGATTTCAGAAGCCGATTCTACCAGGTTAGAGGAGGCCTCGTAGAAGGCATGGTTTCGCTGAAGAAAGAACCGCTTGCTCGGTTTCGTCGAAACCGGTGACACTGCGTTTGCTTAATTCGCGGTTTCGGCGAAACCGCTGACCGCGAAAGTGTCGATCCTTTCTTTGGCGCTTTTTGGTAATTTATGAGTCGGAGGATCCGGACGGCATAATATAGGCAAGATCAGAGCCGAAAATCTGTTCAGCAACTCCGACCGACGCCTAAGCGTCCGCCGGTTAAAAAGCACAGGCTAGACAAGCTGCTACGCCGTGGTCTGGGCCTAAACAATGTATACAGTAGGAGTGGAAATCTTTATGAGGTATTTGTTTCCCACAAGATAAACAGTTATTCACTTTCTCTGACATCGGCTGAGGCAAGAAAGAGTCCCCAACAGGGTACTTAGCTTTTTAGAAGTCTTTCGGCAGTATTCGGTAGTAGTAATCTCTGGATCTGACCGACCGCACTTGCGAACAGCTTTGCTTCGGGCGCCACGCCGCAAGAAAGACTGGGAAAATGGCGGGCTGATGCTTTTATACCCTAAAACTGCAGCGATGACGCCGGGTGAAGTGCGACACCAGCCGAAGCCAGACCCAGACTTTGGAATCCAGCCGACCGAAGGGCTGCCTGACGACAGGACAACCCATTTGTAAGGACTGCAGATGCATCCTTGAAGGACATCTTGGGGATTCTTTCTGAAGCTTCAGAACTACCCTGGATATTAGTGGAAAGGGAATAAAAGCATACAGGAACATTCTTGCCCAAGGAAAATAAAAGGCATCTTGTCTTCCAAGCCTTCTTGCATGCAGTCCTGGAACTAATCAAATCTTTGAAGACCCCATGATCTGGTTTCCATTTGTGCGGTTCTGTCCTGGTCCTGCTCATCTTGTCTGCCACACAGTTTTGCTGTGATGGAATGTAGGAAGCCTGTACAGTAAAATTGTGCTATGAAGCTATATACCAAGCTATTCTGCAAAGGGGGTACAATCTCAATGTCCCTTGCTTGTTGATGTACCACAAGACAATGGTAATGTCTGTAACCACTAGAACAGGTCCCGAGGACTAAAGATGGCTCAGACCGTTGAATGTCTTGATCAGGGCAAGCATCTCATTGACATTTACGCGTCTGCATCTGGCCTTGGTGTCCCACACCCCTTGCACTTTTACCGCTCCTGAAACTGCTCCCCATGCAAAGTCCGAAGCACCTGTGGTGATGGACTGCTTTGAAGCAGGGAGGGAGAAGCAGAGATTTTTGAATATTCTCTTAAGAATCCCAGCATGTACAAAACATCTCTCACTTGAAAGAGAGATTCCTGACACTCTGAAAAAGACTTTGCAAAGATAAGCAAGTCCATCTAAATATGGAAAAATGTGGATACCCTGTAGCCTGCCACTTTGTGAATAATCTTGGTGCAGCGGATAGTCCAAAAGGTAAAGTAGAGAACTGACAATGTGATCCAGACATACAAAACCTTTGGAAACATCTGATGTTTGGATGCATTGTGATGTGATAAGGTGACAAACATCTTTTAAGTCTTCTGTCATCAGGAAACTTAAAAGAAGGGGAGAAGGTAATATGTTGTGAAGTGACATCATCTTGAATTAGGGCACTATCACAAACAGGTTCCAGAAAGAAAGATCCAGAAATGGTCTACAAGTATTTTCCTCCTTTGGCACTATGACAGAAACAAAAGTGTCCGATCTGCACAGAATGAGGAATGCTCATGTCAAAAGAAATCTGAATAGAAGTAGATACATGCTTAATTTTCTGTTGCTTTCTGACAGGAAAAATGGGGCCAACTATGTTGCTAATGGCAGCAGCTGCTTCCCTTGGGATGGGCACAACATCTGTAGCATCAGGGAAACCTTCTCTGTTCCCTCTCCTATGACAGACAAGAGTGGCTCTCCCTTGCACACTGAGGGGACTCCAAAAGCCGTAGAGGATGTGGCTAACCCCTGCTCCATACTAGCTGCAGATGCTACTCCAAAGGTATCTGGGCTAAAAGATGAGTCATCTGAGGTATGACAAAAAGCCAGAGCAGAGTCACCCACTTGTGGCTGAAGCAAATTGCTAGCCTGCTGCTGTGGCAAAGGCTGTTTGCTTACCTTTTATCTTTTTATGACTGGAAGGCCAGCGACCATGGGACCAGTGGTCTGTTCCATGGTCAACAAACACTATCTCTTTTCTGGGAAAGGCAAGTAGCAAATGCCTGTAAAACTACCAGACTACAAAAGTTACTTTTTTGACAGAAAAAACACAGCAAAAAGCACTTTCAAAACACTATGCGAGGCCCACCAAAGGAAAATAAATACAGTTTATCCACAAAAAATGTGTTTTCAGTTAGTTAACACTACTTTTAAACTGTGTTCTGTTTAAAAGTACATTACAGTCTCAAGATAGCTCTGTAAAACACACTTCGCCTAGCTTTAAAATAACTTTCCTGAAAAGGAAAGTAATAAAACTTCAATTCATTTAAGATGATGAAAGTTTTTTTTCCTCAAAGGGAATTGATCTGCTCAGCAAAGGAAAGCACAAGCCAACAATGAATCTTCAAAAGCCTCAGAGGTGTGTACTCTTAAGCAGCAGTAAAGCTCTGAAGGCCTTTGCACCCAAACCTGTCTTGTAATCAGCTGAGTTCAGCTCACACTGCCTGAAGGTTTGGGTATGTGGAAAGTGGACAGGTTGAGGAAAAATGAACCTTGATAGAAATAACAAACTTGGATACCACTGTGGAAGTTGGCTGGCTCTTAATATCCTTGGCAGGATATAACCTATTTAGTGAAGGCTACTACAGCAGAGATCAATATGATGAACATCATCCTCTTCTACTTCAGTATTTTTTTGTGAGACTCCCAACATAATAGTATCACAGAAATACACGTGTCCCATGAAATCAAAACACTGTAGAAAGCTACAATTAATGTACACCCCTTGAAGCATTAGCATCTGCCAGCAACTCAACACTCCACCAGCTTAACACACTGCTGCTATTCAGCTCATGTGCGGACATGTCATCCTACTCGGATAATGCTGAAACACACAGCACCCATGCATACCAGTGGAATTAAAACTTTCCACCATCTGATGTGTACTACTCAAATAATATATTTTTTTTCAAAATTAAAACATTATTTCTCAAGGTCAAGTACAACATGCCATATATATGATTTTGTCTCTCTCTCATGCATGGTGCACCAATAATAGCGTCAGCTGGGTTCCATACTGTTCAGGTAAGTCAACATATACATTTTATTATAGTCTACTGCATAAAACATCTTGTCGGAACAAATATTTTCAGTCTTTCAAAACAATAGAATATGCAAATGCTTGTTTTACTTCAATTGATATGTACATACAGTCTTCAAATCATGCCAACCTACCTGCTATGTGACTCTTCCTATCCCCATCCAACTATTTACATATTTCCCACTAATCCCCTGATGGCAGACTATACACTTCTTAACAATGCACACTGGTAATATTTTAAGCATACATTGTCATGTTTCAATCACCTGTATAGATGTACCCACAGTCAGAAGTTCCTTTTTTCATTACTCTTACATTCCCCTCCTGTTCCCTCGGTTAGCCCAGCAGTGCCACAGTCTGAACTTTTGCTTTTTTATATCTCCTGCATTAATTTTCCATGCTGCATATTCCCAGACTTTAACTCATTTGTGATCTCTATTTAATGAGTCAATCACAAGTGTGTCTGTTTTGCCTGGGGCCAACAGCAGAGTAATGCGAGTTGATGTTGAACTAACAAAACAATGCACCAAGCTACATATAATTGCATCTCTCTTTGCAAAATGACCCAGCAACAAGGCAAAATATCCATGCAGAGTTTTATTTCTTTTTTTCTGAAGAGTGTTAGAAATGCTATACACAAACCCTGGAACACAGAAAAAAATCCCCTATACATCCATAAAACGCTACCACTGAAAGATGCAGTTTATACATTCGCATAATCTGTGATTCAGAGACATATTTAGCAGCAATGAGAAAGACTTCAATTATCAGCATGTCTCTGAATGGAGCATAACTATAGCCAGTGTTAAACATCACTTTTCAGCAGTAATTATGAGTTGATCTAGTAGTCACGGACTTGAGGACACACAGACAGTGATCTAGCCTTTGACCATCACGTGTCTGCGGTAGTGAGAAAATCATTCTATGTTGTGCAACTTATAAACAAAGGTATAGCATCTAGGTCCAAGGAAGTCATTGTGCCACTCTATTTGGCATTCATCAGATCTATCATGGAGTACAATGCCCCCTTTTGGTATGTACATAACCAGGCATATTCAAACAACTGCAATATCTACAGAAGTTCCTCTCTAAAAGAATACACGATGCAAGTAACTTGTCCTACATAGCCCACCTCAAGTACCTATCCCTGTATTCTGTCTCCTAGAGGCTGCTGAGGGAAGATCTATGTCTGGCACAAAAGGGATTGTCAGACTCCACTCTGATGGACCTCCTGCATATCCACAAATCAGACAGCACCAGAATAATCCATTCTAAAGACTTGAACCTTGCCTGTGATACGAACAGGATGTGTTGGACACAGAGGAATGTATCCCAGAGACTTCCCCTTCTCTGGAACAGGCTCCCCATCCATGTGAAGCAGAGTTCCTCCCTAACCCAATTAAAGTGTAACTTGGACAATTGGATGGGGAACAGGTACTTCATCCCTGGTTTAGCACCTATGTCTCTAATGGACACAGGCAACCTGTAAATGGATCATCTCCCAAGACCCTGCTTGTAACTGTTTCACCTCCCAAGTCCCTGCTTGCATTTATCAAGGGTACCAGAACTTGTCAGAGATTTGGGATGCATGGCTAGGCTTAAAAAGGCCCTTGTGGTCATTAGCCTATGAACATATGGCGCCTATGCTTCGCGTTGGGAGAGAAGCCCACACGATCACTCTCCCATAAACATGCAGGCATTCACACAGACATACACACACACAAACATCCATATGCACAGACAGATATTCACTGTACACGAGATCCCTCAGGAATGCACTCATCCATATATATCCCATAATTACCCCTCTGGCTCACTGTGATCACCTAGGCAGACACCATTCTTACCCCTGCCCAGAGAAACAACCAGTGATCAATACACCATTCTTACCACTGCAGACAGGCAGGCATACACACCAAAATGACATCTCTGCTGATCTTACCTAAATGTACCTGCAACATGTTCTCGCTTACTGACTACAGCAGCATTATGGTTGTGTTAAGTAACATGAACAGCCCTAACAATTAACACAGCTGGAAAATTCTCCAAATCACTCAGCTGCATAATTCTCTTCCTACAAGCATTTTCAGGGGTGAACACATAGCTAACTAGCATTAGCCACTCCCCTGGTATGACTCATTATCATTTAGTATGGCCATGGAGATGGCTTATCCCTGTGTAAATTCACTTTGGTGGCCCTATCTCTACATATGAAAGGTTACTTGTTGCATATGGTTAGCTGCACATGTTAGGGCATACTGCCAGCATTAACCATTTCTGAATCCTTAATCAAAGAGTTATGCCAATGGTAAAGGACATCCATCCATACATAACCCCCTTTTTCCTTATTTCTGCACATGGGGTTGGGGTGTCACTTCAACAGTAACAGTCATTTAGAGACAAGGTTTACACTACCAGTTGGGCTAGCCCTACCACAGTAGTTCATCCACTCCACACACATGCACTCTCACACCTATGGCCAACTGCATGTCTTTGAAAAGTAGGAGAAAAACGGATCACCTGGAGGAAACCCATGTGACTCTACAAAAAAGGAATCTCAGCCAAGAATTGAACTGGGAAACTTCTTGCTGTGAGGTAACAATGCTATCCACTATGACACTGTGCCATCCCTGGAAATGGTTTCTGAATTTGTCTAGAATATACTGCAAAATTTTTGAATCTGGACTGCCTGAGTACTGGAAAAAAAGAATTCAAGGAATGTGACATGTTAGACCTTTACAAACATTCACCAAAAAAGTCAGTTACTTAATATAATGACAGACATTTAAGAAGGCCCATCTTCTGTAAACTTCAGGATGGATGTGGGGGGGGGGGGGGTATTAGACCACTTGGCAGACAAAACATTCTCCAGCTGTCAAAAATCATCTCCCCTCCCATTGTGCATTACTCATTCCTCACTCTCCAGTACTCAAGCTCTCGGCTCTGAAGAAAAAAAAAAGGCAAAGCTGTGAAGGAACTCAAGAAAAAGCACACTGACTACAGCTCTGTCATTATGGGAAGTGCGTAACTTTCATAGCTGGTAAGTAAATCTGTTACATTAGTAACCTTTGGAAAACAGTTCACATATAATCCTCTTGAAAGATCGCTGTCATGGGAATGCATCAGGGAGGAAAGTAGCCTCAAAAGATGGCCTGACAATTGAAATAACACCCAGCATACAAAACCTTGCAAAGCTGTTCAGGAGAATCCAAGTTCAAGTTGCACAATCATCATCAATGCTGGCATTATAGAAAACCAGCACAAGTAAACTACAGTTGTGTAAGATCTTACCATAAACAATAGCTGTCCTACTTCTTACTGTTGCAGTATTCTTTACTCTTGTGAAATCCTACCACAGATAGCCTAATGTCAGACCAGTATACCAAAGCCTTTACATCTTCCAGGTGCCTTACGTCAGACGTGTCCTAAGTGCAAGACGAACATATGTGACATACAGATGCCTAAGCCTCAGAACTGAAGTGCCCCAGGAGAACCGGAGCAACCCCAGAAAAACAATAACATGCAAATCCAGGAAGGGAAGAAGGTGCTCAAGATGAAGAAGGACCCCTCAGCCAGAGGTAAGGTAACCGAAAATTAAAGGGGGCAGGAGGGAGGGACAGAATACAGCAACAATGAGGACATCTACTATTATGCAAGATCTTACACAACCGTATTATATCTTTCATCATCACTGCTGCAGTATTCTTTACTCTTGGGAGAGTACAAAAACTACTGGAAAATATGGGAGGAGGAAGGCACAGAAAGTACAGTTGTGTACCTACCATAAATGTAAATGTTCGAGTGTATTCACTGTTGCAGTCATTACACTTGGGTTATTCTGCTGGCAGGCTACCCGCAGTCGGCCTGAATTC
Organism: Protopterus annectens; assembly: GCF_019279795.1. Taxonomy (NCBI): domain Eukaryota; kingdom Metazoa; phylum Chordata; order Ceratodontiformes; family Protopteridae; genus Protopterus; species Protopterus annectens. Next base: position 1,706,297,842 of record NC_056728.1, on the reverse strand, counting down.
CAAAGTCCTGGTCTGGCGTTGGTTGCTGTCGCCTCTTCCCTGACGTCAGTGCGCCAGGGGTATAAAAGATGCAGCCAACGCCATTTTCTTCAGTTTTTCTTGCCCTAGATATCAGGTGCCCCCAAAAGTGCAGGCTAAAAACATGCTTATAAAAGCATGCACTAAAATAAACAATACCTTCATCTACAAGCAAATACACCACATAGGTTGTATAGGATAGAGAAGTACAGATAAGTCCCAGCAAAGAAAGGGGGATGGTGGGTGGGTAACCTGGACTGCAACAGTGAATACACTCGAACATCTACATTTATGGTAGGTACACAACTGTACTATGTTCATCGTGTTTCACTGTTGCAGTCATTACACTTGGGTTGAATCCCAAAGCTGAGGTTGGGCGGCTGGGTCTAAATAGAATTAGGAGTGGCTAAGGCCCTGCAGAACTACAGTGGCAAAGCCTGCTCTGGATTTAGAGTAAAGAGGCAAGTGGTAGTGCTTAGTAAAAGTGTGCACTGAAGTCCAAGTTGCAGCCTCCAAAATATCCTTGGTTGGTACTCATCTGAGGAAGGCTGCTGCCCTGGTAGAATGTGGTCTAATGCCCTTAGGCACTGACTTGCCAAGTTGTGAATAGCAGAAACGAATGCAGTGTCCTATCCATTTTGAAATAGTCTGCTTTGAGATCAGCCTTTCCTTGTGATCCTGCAGCATATGCCACTAAAAGTTGCTCAGTCTTTCTGAAAGCTTTGGTTTTGTCCAAGTAGAAGTGTAGCTGTCTGTGTATGTCCAAAGAATGCAGAAGTCTCTCCCCTTTATTCTGTGGGTTTGGGAAAAAAGTAGGCAAATGAATGGTTTTGGTTAAGAGCCACACTGGACACCACCTTAGGCATAAATGTTGGGTTTGTCCTTAGAGAAACCCTGTCCGGATGGAAGACAATAAAAGGTTCCACAGCCATTAATGCCTGTAACTCTGAGACTCTTCTTGCTGAAGTTATTGCTAGGAGCAGAGCTGTTTTCCATGACATGAATTTTATCTCAGCTGTATTGGCTGGCTCGAAAGGAGGCTGTGTGAGTTTTTCCAAGACAAAATTGAGGTCCCATGCAGGTATTGGTGCTCTCCTTGGAGGTCTTCTATTTTTGGCCCCCCTGAGGAACTGCCTAAGTAATGGATGTGAAAAAATAGGTGGGTCTGTATTGTAATGAGTTGAAATGGCAAAGGCATGGATCTTAATTGATGAGAAGGATAGGCCTTTGTCCAGCATCTCAGTTAGATATTGTAAAATCTGAGGTATATTTGGGACAAGCGTGTCAATTCCTTGTGCCTGGTTCCAAGCACAGAATCTCTTCCATTTTTCTGCATAGGATTTTCTGGTGCTGGGCCTCCTGGCCTCAAAAATAACATCCATAACCGCTTTAGAGAGAGGTGTATTCTGAATGGTTACACTATCCGCCATACAGCTAGATTTAGGGTTCTGAGTTGGCTGTGCAGGATCTGACTGTTTTTTGGGTCAGTAAATGAGGAATTTGAGGCAATGTCCAGGCTGGGCATTGGGACAAGCTCCTTAGGATTGGGTACCAGTGGTGGCTTGGCCAATCTGGGGCAATTAGTATCATTTGTGGCTTCTCTTGTCTGACCTTTAGGAGTACCTTGGGGAGGACAGGCAGTGGAGCAAAGGCATATACTGTAAGGTTGTTCCAGCTGAATGACAAGGCATCCACTTTCCATGCTTGTTTGTGATAAGTCATTGTGCAGAATCTCTGAAGTTGGCAGTTGTGAGGGGAGGCAAAAAGATCCATGTCTGGGCATCCCCATTTCCTTGCTATCATGCTGAAGATTTGTGGATCTAGTTTCCATGAGGTTTCTGCTTAGTTCGTCTGCCAGAGCATTTTTTTTCCTGGCAGGAATTGTGCTTGCAGATGTACTTGGTAGGTCAATTCTGTGTTCCACAAAATCATGGCTTGTCTGCAGAGGGAGTAGGAATGTGTGCCCCCCTGCTTATGTACCACATAACAGGTAGTTATGTACTCACCATAACGATCGATGTATGTGGTCCATCTCGCCTCACATTCTTTACTCACGGGTTCGGAGACGAGAATCGGCTCCGACTCGGCCAACTTATTTTCTAGCACGAAGTCTCTAATTGGCTGGACTAACCCGGTATCCCAAGATGAACCTTGCCCTAGCCCCAGATCTAGTTTGCAGCCATCCCAATCACACCCCACACACACAACTGCCACTGGAGAGAGCTCCAGCCTGAAAGGAAAGAAAAAAACAACTGACATTGAAGGGTTCTCAGAACCAATTTTCCCTCCAAATCCTATAGGAAGGGGGCAGGTGGGAGGGTACGTAAGAATGTGAGGTGAGATGGACCACATACATCGATCATTATGGTGAGTACATAACTACCTGATGTTATGTGGTCCTATCTCGCCTACATTCTTTACTCACGGGACAGCGTCCCCAGCACCTCTATCCTGGGCGGCTCATAGGAAAATACTCCTGAGAACCGTGGAACCAAAGGAAGCCCTGCCCCTAGAAGCCACGTCCAACTTGTAATGCGTAATAAAGGTGTGCAGAGAAGCCCAAGTGGCCGCAGCACAAATATCATCCAATGAAAGCCTAGCATGGCATGCTATTGATGTAGACACTGCCCTGGTAGAATGAGCTTTAACGGGAAAAGGTAAATTTCTGCCTGCTGACGAATAGATAAAGGAAATACAATCTTTGATCCATTTAGAAATTGTGCTCTTGGAAATAGGACAACCTGTTCTGTTTTCTGAGAAGGACCCAAACAGTTGATCAGACTTCCTAATATGCTTAGTCCTGTGTAAGTAGAATTTTAGTTGTCTGTGCACATCCAACTGGTGAAACCTAAACTCTCCTTTATTGGAAAAGTTCGGAAAGAACACTGGTAACTCGATAGACTGATGCAGATTAACGGTGGATGACACCTTCGGAAGGAAGGACTGGTTAAGTCTCAGGGAAACTCTGTCCTTATGGAAGGTCAAATATGGAGGCTTAATGGACAAGGCTTGAATCTCCGATACACTTCTGGCTGATGTAATGGCCATCAGGAAAGCAGTCTTCCAAGATAGAAATTTTAATTCACAGGTGGCAGCCGGTTCAAAGGGCGGTGAAGTGATGGCTTGTAACACAAAGTTTAGATCCCATGACATGACAGGTTCTGAAACCGGAGGGCAAAGTAACCAGGCGCCTTTCAAAAAGGCCTTACAAAGTTTATGGCCCATAAGAGAAGGCTCGTAAGATGTATGAAAGTTGGAAATTGCAGCCAGCTGCACCTTAATGGTAGCAGGCGCGGAGCCCTGTCGGAAAAGCATGGCTAAAAAGTCTAAGACCGACGGAATTGGGGCTGTAAAGGGGTCCAAACCTTGGGCCTGAGCCCAAATGGAGAATCTCTTCCACTTGCTGGAATAAATCCTTCTGGTGGAAGACTTACGAGACGAAGACAAGATGTGTACCACCTCAGGTGAAAAGGAATGTCGTCTAACTAGTGATGGAAGTGGAGCAGCCAGGCTGTCAACCTGAGGGTTCGCAGGGAGGGGTGGAGCTGTCCTGACATGAATCAGTAGGTCTGGCACTGGGTCCAGAGTCCAAGGGCCGTCCACTGCGTACTGCTGAAGAAAGGGGAACCATACCTGTCGAGGCCGGTGTGGAGCAATTAGAATCATCCTGCTTCCCAAGGATATGGCTTTCTGAATCACTCTTGGTAACAGAGGAAACGGAGGGAAAGCATAGATCAGACTGGGGGGCCAATCGTGGACTAGAGCATCCCTGGGTGACTCCCCCTGTGGGGGGATCATTGTGAAGTACTTGCTGCATTTGGCATTGAGAGGGCTGGCGAAGAGATCGCAGCAAGGCTGACCCCACCTGTTGAAAATTTGAACCGCCACTCGGTCATTCAGGGACCACTCGTAAGGCATCAGAATAGCTCTGCTCAGCCTGTCCGCTATCACGTTGGTCTTTCCCGGAATGTGCGCTGCCACTAAAAACCATTGGGAAGACACTGCCCAATGTCACACACGCATGGCCTCTCTATAGAGGGGATAAGACTTGGTTCCCCCCTGCTTGTTCAGGTACCACACCACAGACATGTTGTCCGAGTGAATTGCAATCGTTCCCCGAGGAAGAGAGCTTTGGAGTGCCCGCAACGCTAGTAAGACCACTCTCATCTCTAGAACATTGATGTGCAGGTGTACCTCGTGATCTTGCAATGTGCCTTGGACCGTCCTGCCAAGATAATGCCCCCCCACCACCTCATCTGGGAGGTGTCTGTGGTCATCATGGCCACTGGAGACATACGAATCAAGCTCCTCCCTTTGTCCAGATTGGTGGAGCATAGCCACCAGCGGAGGTCCTGTTTGCACCGTTCCGTGAGAAGTATCAAGTGGGAAAGAGGAAGTTTCTGAAAGGACCATTGGGCCGAAAGGAGCCACTGCAGGATCCGCATGTGTAACCTGGCTAGAGGCACCAGCATGATGGTGGCAGCCATGGATCCCAGGAGCTGGAGAACTAACCTGGCCTGAACTCTCTTGAGGGGCAGGGCACGAAACTGGAAGTGACTGGCTCCCAGCCGGAAGCGTAAATGAGACCTGGATGCCTTGTCCATCTTGATGTGGTAGTAGGCACCCTTGAGATCGATGGAGCACATCCATACTCTTTTTTCCAGCAAGGGAAAAATGGACTGAAGAGTGACCATTCGGAACTTGGACTTTAGAACGTAGTGATTCAATCAGCTGAGATCCAGAATGGGCCTCAGGTCCCCTGTTCTTTTCGGCACCAAAAAGAGTCTTGAGTAAGTTCCTGATCCGATATGGTCTGAGGGAACTGGTTGGATGACTCCTTTTTCTAGCAGCTTTGAAACTTCTAGTGCTGCTTGATCCCGTTGACTGGGTGGAACGTCCGGGATTCTTTTGACTGGAGGGGGTGTTGATAAAAACGGGATGGTGTAACCTCCAGTAACTATTCAAAGCACCCAACGATCATGGGTGATGCTTTAACAGGCTTCCAGATGCAACGAAATTCGGCCCCCGACTGGTTCCGGAACAGCACAGTCGGGCAACGCCTCAGGAACGCTGAAAGGAAGACCCGCAAAAGGAATCGTGGTCTCCCGAGTTGTGGGGGCCTCCTCTGCCTCTAGGACGGCGTCTTCCAGAATAATTTCCCCCTCCTCTGCCTCTGGAGGGGGACTCACCTTAAGCAGCAGGGAAAGACCTCTGACTTCTTGAACACATTTTCCCTCCTCTTTGAGCCTTGGGGTAAGGCCTAGAAGGAAGAGAGAAACAGGCCCCTACGGCAGATAGGGTCTTCCACTCCTGTTCACATCTGGTGAGGGTGTCTTTCACTTTGGTCCCGAAGATTGAGGACCCATCAAATGGGGAGTCAGTGAAGGAAGACTTAAAGGCCTCCGCGAAATGACACAGGCGCATCCAGGCTTGCCTTCTGAGAGCTACACCTGAGTTAGCTGCCCTACTCGCCCCTTCGACTGCATAGGATATGAGCCTCATGGACGAGTTGACAATGGAACCAAGGGTAGACAACTGGGCGATAACAGTCTGCACTACCGCCTCAGGCATGTTACCCGTCAGAGTGTCTCCTAGCTCCGTAAGGAGATCTCTCTGGAGCCGAGTAAAATGACAAAGATAATTCAGCAAATGCAATGTAAAGGTCGCTGAAGACAGGGTACGCTTCCCGTACTGGTCCATACTCCTGGACTCCTTTGTTAGGAGGATGAACGGAAGAAGAAGCCTCTGCAACGTCCTGCTGAGTGGCTGCCGCCACCACCAAGGCATCTATGGAAACCCCTTTGGTCAGAACTCTTTCCCCAGGGGAGCAGAAAGAAACATATTTGGATGTCTGGGCACCGGTTCCACGGAATCAGGGGTCTCCCACACCCCTCGACAAATCAAATCCAGGAGTTCATCGAAGGGTGGAGACACCCAGGAGGTGGAGGGTTGAGCTCCGAAGGCCTTGAGGAATACCGACTCCTCCTCAGAGGGGGTATTGGAAGGCCAGTCGCCTCTCTGCCTCAAAATCTCCAGGATGTCGGAGAAAGAGACACCATCGGAGGACGACTTAAGGGACCCCTCAGACTCCTCGAGATCGGTATCGGAAGTGAGGGACTCGTCCTGGGAGTCTATGTGCTTCCTCTTGCACAACTTCTTTCTAGGGGGCTCCTCAGGCATCGACCCTGAGGGGCCCTCAGAAAATTGGGGACCGCTCATGGGGGTATCCTCAGACCTTCGGGCTCTGCCATCCACGGACAGCGGTGTGTCAGAGGCTCTAGCCGAGGTGTAGGGGGAAGGAGTGACCGATCCGGGTGATGTAACTGACGATCTGGCCAGTGCGCTCCTCATGGCCTCGAAGGCAGGTCCCCCCGAATCTGAGGACCGACCCATCTCCGAGACCACAACCGGAGTCGGAGTTCCCCCGAGCCGAAGAACCGAGAGGGAGACTCGGAACCGACAAGAGTCCCGAGGTATCCCCCTCGGGTCCGACTGAGGAAATCCGAGTACAGAAACCAGAGGACGGAACCGACATGGCTGGAGCCGTCGGCTCCGATAAACTCACAAGGGGTATCGGAGCCGACATGAGAACATCACTCAGCACGGAGCACTCCAGCTCTGACGACACAAGGATGCTCGGAGGAGGAATCATCGGTACAGGAATAGGGACTGGCTCCACAGCCGACTGGGCTGGAGCCGAGAACAATTTTGCTAACACCGGCGACTGCAGGAGCCTCTGGACCACCCTATCCACATCCAAATCAGACAGCCTAGAGGATTTGGAGGAAATAGAGGGAGATTGGGATCTCCTACCTGGAGACTCAGGCCTAACACTGGGTGACCGGCTCCGAATAGGTTCCAATAATATCGGGGCCGAGGTCGACTCCAGTACAACGGATACCTCCTGTGGCCCCGAGGACAATGGAGCCGAGGAGGCAGTATCCACTTTCGAAACTTTCTCCGGGGGCTCTGAAGAGACAGATGGAGCTGGAGATCTTTTCTTGGCCTTGGAAGTCTTAGACTTAGTAGTAGAAGAAGAGTCTAAGGACTCCTCAAAAGAAGGTTTAACCAGGCCCTTCAAAATCAACTTATTTTTTTCTTTCCTGCAGTACCCTCGGGCTAAAAGCGTGGCAAAAAAGTACAGTTTTGTACCTACCATAAATGTAGATGTTCGAAGATCCACATTGCTGCAGTCCTAACACTTGGGTAGTCCGCTGTCCCAGTCGGCCCGAACACCCCAGTATATAGGCGCATTTGTCTGACATCAGGACGTCAGGGTACAAATGCGCATGACCGACGTCATATCCTCAGTCTTTTCTTGCCCCAGATGTCAGAAGACCCTAAAAAGATAAGGCCAAAACCAAAAACACCAAACACTCCTGTACCTAATATATGTACAATATATACAAATTTACAAAATAGAACCCCACCCACACAACCACCCCTAAACACAGAGGGAAGGAACTGCAGCAATGTGGATCTTGAACATCTACATTTATGGTAGGTACAAAACTGTACTATGTTCTTCATCTCACATTGCTGCAGTCCTAACACTTGGGTAGAATCCCAAAGCAGAGGTAAGGGAGGATGGCTAAACTATAATGAAGCAGGAGCTGCCAAAATGCCCTGCAACACAGCAGTGGCAAAACCAGCCCTGGATTTAGAATAGAGAGGAAGGTGGTAATGCTTGGAGAAAGTATGCACTGAACTCCAAGTAGCTGCCTCCAAAATATCCTTAGTTGCCACCCCTTAGAAATGCTGTTGAAGTGGCAGTAGCCCTCGTGGAATGAGGCCTAATCCCAGCTGGAATCTCCTTGCCATGATGGGAATAACAGAATGCAATGCAAAACCCAATCCACTTAGATATAGTTTGTTTTGACACAGGCTTGCCCTGGGAACTCAAAGCAAAAGAAACAAACAACTGCTGAGACTGCCTAAAATCCCTAGTCCTGCTTAAATAATAACGCAACTGCCTGTGTACATCTAAAGTGTGCAACATCTTTTCCCCCTTATTTTGGGGATTTGCATAAAAAGTAGGCAAATGAATAGTTTGGTTTAAAGCCACACTAGAAACCACCTTAGGCATAAATGAAGGATTAGTGCGTAATGATACCCTATCCTTATGAAAAATCAAAAAAGGCTCAACCGCCATAAGGGCCTGCAATTCAGAAACCCTTCTTGCAGAAGTAATGGCCAACAAAAAAGCAGTCTTCCATGACAAGTATTTCAATTCAGCAGTAGGGCTCAAAAGGTTGTAGAGTAAGTTTCTCCAACACAAAATTGAGGTCCCAAGCAGGAGTAGGAGCTCTACGTGGGGGTCTTATATTCTTTGCCCCTCTAAGAAATTGCTTGAACAAAGGATGAGAAAACAATGGTGGGTCACAATCATAGTGAGCTGAAATTGCTGCAGCATGA
>NC_056728.1:1705854409-1705974409 GCF_019279795.1 Protopterus annectens | reverse complement strand
TGTGTGTGTGTGTGTGTGTGTGTGTGTGTGTGTGTGTGCACGTGTGAGAGATGGGAGAGTGGGTGCAATATGCGAGTGAATACAGGTATGAATAAGGAAGGACTGTGTGTGTGTGAGAGACAGATCGGAAGAGTGGGTGCGACGTGTGACTGAATTTAGGTATGAATGAGGAAGACACTGTGTATATCAGAGAGAGAGAGGGAGAGAGACAGTGAGTGAAGAGTGAAAGCGAGCGAGTGATCTTCTGACAGCAGTTAACAGGTGGGTGGTTGCATAAGAGGAAGAGGTTAGTTATGGAATAAGTAAAGTATGGTTAAGAGTGTGGCTGTGTGTGGGTGTCAGATTCCTAAACCTCTTAGAGAAAAAATTCTGGACACGGCCATAAAAGTGGGACAAATGCCCAGAAATAGGGACAATTTTTAAAAAAGAAGTTATGTACTCACCATAATGTTCCATCTGAGTAGTTGTACTTCATTTGTCTTCAACCTGTGGGAATACGGATCCGTATCAGATCAGAGCCAGCAAAAATTTACTAGCATTAGCTCCAAGCTCCAGACTCCTCCCCTTACCCATAATATACTTCCACTGCCTTCCATCCCCAGATTGAGTTTGCTGAACTTATACTTAGAACCCGACCCGATAACATACTTGTGACCTATACTACAGCCCGTAGGCTGAACATGCACCAAGGTCCGGGGGAAGGAGGGAGGGACGGTTGAAGACAAATGAAGTACAACTACTCAGATGGAACATTATGGTGAGTACATAACTTCTTTATCTGAAGTAGTTTACTTCGTTTGGTCTTCAACCTGTGGGACAGTCTCCCCAGGTACTAAACTCCTGGGAGGCTCTCATGGAAGGATATTCCAGAGCACCGTGGAGCCAAAGGATGCTCTCGTTCTAGATGTCAAATACAATTTGTAATGGGAAATAAACGTACGAGATGAGGACCAAGTAGCTGCAGAGCAAATGTCATCCAAAGACACCCTAGACCAGAAAGCTGAAGACGTAGCCATGGACCTAGAGGAATGAGCTTTAACCTGACCTGGAGGAGACATGCCTTTGTCCTTCTTATAGACCTGCAAGATGCATGAAGAAATCTAGCTATAGTGACCCTGGAAATAGGTTTGCCCAAAAAGGGTCTATAGAATGAAACAAACAACTGATCAGATTTACGAAAATTTTTTGTCCTGTGTAAATAGAATCGTAATTGTCTATGAACATCCAACATGTGTAGTTTGTATTCCATCCTGATGGTAAAACTGGGAAAGAACACAGGCAAATTTAAAGTCCGATTGATATTGAATGGTGACGCCACCTTAGGAAGAAATGATGGGTTGGTTCAAAGGGAAACTCTATCTTTATGAAAAATCATGTAGCAGAGGTAATAGCGACCAGAAAAGCTGTTTTCCATGATAGAAATTTTAGATCTGCAGTTGCGGCAAGCTTGAAAGGCGGGGTGACCAGAGCTTGGAGAACCACAGTAAGGTCCCACGGGGGGACAGGATCTTTGACCGGGGGCATAGCAAAAAAGTGCCTTTAATAAAGGCTTTACACGGTCTAGAAGATGCCAAGGATGCAGAATTCTCATCCACATGAAAATTAGAAATGGCAGCCAACTGAACTAAGAACTAGCTCCATGCTGGAAAATATCAGCTAGAAAATCAAGAATGGCGGAAATAGGAGCCGTGAAAGGATCTAAACTCCTATGAGAGGCCCAGAAAGAAAAACGATTCCACTTGGTGTGATAAACCTTTCTGGGTGAAGACTTGTGAGCAGCTACCAAAATAGACTTAACTGAGGAGGAAAGTCCATGAGTCCTAGCAATCATGGGAACTGGAGCAGCCAAGCTGTGAGCTTCAAGCTGTCCAGACTCTGATGAGGCACCTCCGATGGGTGTGAAATCAGATCCTGAATGGGATCTAGGATCCAAGGTGGAGCCAGAAGTTGAGACCAAAGGAAGGAAAACCATACCTGGCGAGGCCAGAATAGGGCAATGAGGATCACCATGCTCCCCAGTTGACAAGCTTTCTGCAGAAACCTCGGGATGAGAGGAACTGGTGGGTAAGCATACAGAAGACCGGGAGGCCAAGCATGAACTACAGCATCTCTGGGGGACTCCCCCGGCGGGGGGGGGGGATCAGAGTGAAAATCCTGCTGCACTTCACGTTGGAAGGAGATGTGAAGAGATCACAGCAAGGTTGACCCACTCGCTGAAGATCTGTTCCGCTACTGATAGATTCAGAGACTACTCGTAAGGCATCAGAATGGTCCGACTCAGCCTGTCCGCTAGAATGCTGGACCGTCCCGGAATGTGCGTTGCAATGAGAAAGCAACCAGTAGAGTTCGCCCATTCCCACACACTCATGGCCTCGCGACAAAGGGGATAAGATCTAGTCCCTCCCTGTTTGTTGATATACCAGACTACTGACATATTGTCTGACTAAATGGCAATCATCCCCACAGGAAGAAAGACATGAAGGGCCTGCAATGCTAGAAGGACTGCCCTTCATCTCTTGGACACTGATATGCAAGCTGGTCTGTATGCGGGACCACAGGCCTTGGACTGTCCTGCCCGAACAATGCCCCCCCCCCACCCGAGCTGGGAGGCATCCATGGTCACTGTGGTTTGGGCCGTGGCTGGAACAAAGGATCTTCCCTCCAAAATGTCCAGAGAGCTCATCAACCATATGAGGGACGACCGACATACTTGACTTAGGTGGATAGGATAGGTTAGTGGTAAATCCAACAAAGACAACTGAATTGCTAGAGTCCAATGAAGAATTCGCATGTGTAGCCAACCACATGGAAGAAGAGTTATGGTCACCGCCATCGAGTCTAGGGCCCTCAACGCTGATTCCACTGTTGGGAGGTGAGAATGGTAAATTAGGGAGACATGCATCCTGAGATTTTGAACTCTCTCCGAGGTCAAGAGCACTTTGCACTGTAGTCTGTCTATCCTGGCACCAATGTAGTCTATCACCTGTACAGTCTCTAGTGAAGACTTGGATGTGTTGATTGTGATACCCAAACTCAGGGTAAGTGCCAGAAAGTAATCCCTGATTTGGGAAAGTAGATGCCTGGTGGGAGCAGTGAGGAGCCAATCATCCAAGTACAGATAGACCTGAATCCCCTGAAGCCTCAGGTGAGCTGCTACAACCGCCATCAATTTGGTAAACACCCTGGGGGCTGTGGTGATACCAAAGGGTAGGGTTCGAAACTGATAATGATTGGCCCCTAGCCGGAAGCAGAGGAACCTCCTGAAGCTTCCATGCATTTTTATGCGATAGTAAGCATCCTGAAGATCTAACAAGCACATCCAGTCACTATCTTGCAGGTATGGCATGATGGACTGTAGTGCGGCCATCCGGAACTTTTCTTTGGCAACTGACAGGTTCAGGGTAGAGAGGTTCAGAATGGGCCTCAAGTCCCCCGTTTTCTTTGGCACCAAAAAGAACCTGGAATAGAAGCCCAATCCAGACTGATCTGGGTGGACGGTTTCGATGGCTCGTTTTCCTAGCAGCTTGGAAATTTCCTGTGCTGCTGCCTCCCTTTGCATGGGTGGAATGCCCGGGAGGTGTTTGGGAGATATGGGGAAAACCCACGAAGGGGATAGAATATCCTCTGGATATGATCTGAAGCACAAACTGAGCCCCTCTGGATATGATCTGAAGCACAACCTGAGCCAGGCGTTACACCTCATGGACACGCTGGATCCAGCCACCCTAGCCGCTCCTTCCGTAGCATGGGAGAGGAGCCGCATGGATGTATTTGATACTGCTCTTAGAGTGGCCATTTTCACGTAGAACGAAGCCTTGTCTTCCTGCGACATGGACTTGGGTGGAGACTCCTCCAGCTCCTTCACTAGGTTGCGTTGGGAGTCTCGTGACATGGGCCAAGTAATTCAGCTCCCTTATAGAAAAGGTAGCTGAAGCATACACCCGCTTCCCTAGGCGGTCCATCATCAGTGACTCTCGGTCAGGAAGGTGGACCGAGGAACTTTCCTGAGATAGTTCCGTCTTCGTGGCTGCAGCTACCACCATGGTGTCCACTGGGGAGCCCTTGTTCCAGGAAGGCCTGTCAATAGGGGGACTTAAAATCTTATCGGGGCACTTGGGGATTGGCTCCACGGTATCTGGTTCCTTCCATGCCCATGAGGTGATCAAATCCACTAAAGGATCCACGGGAGGGGACACCAAGACGTAGACGGGCCCATGCCAAAAGCCTCTAGACTCATCAGAGGATGGCTTGGGGGCAGACCAACCTCCCCACTGGCACAGGACCTCCATGATGTCTCCAAAGGAGACATCGTCGGGAGGTGATCTTGGGGAGCTCTCCTTTTCATCTAATTCTGTGTCCTCAGTTAGGGACTCAGGGGAGTCCAAGTGCCTCCTCTTGCATGTATGCTTGCGAGGCACATCTCCAGTGGGGTTCTCCGGGGAGTGCTCGCAAACCATCTGTTTCTCTGGGGGAATCATCTGGGGCTCTTCGAGCACAGGCTGTCCCTCTGGTAAGACAATAGGGAACGTAGACAGAGCCAAGGGGTCTGGGTGGAGTCCGAGGGGGTGGTCAGGGACCTCGATCCGATGGAGAGGACCCATTCTACCACATCCAATGCTGAAGGAGAGCAGACCTCCTGGGAAGCTAATAAGGAGGCCAGTCTCCCCAGGTCCGACGCGAGAATCTGAGCCGGACCCGAAGTGGACGGAGCTCCGAGGGAGCAAACCTGGCCCAACAATGGAGCCAATGGAAAAGGTACCACTCCCTTGGATCAGACACCCAGGCTCCGGGTCAGTCGGATCCAATATGCTCCAGGCAGCTGTTGACAGAGGACACAAGGACAATCGGTGCCGACCCCATGACCAAGGCCAACCTAGGATCAGAGAACTCCGAAGCCGAAGGTCGGATCGAGGAAGAAGAAATGGGTTGAAAAAAAGGGAAGCAAGCTCCCCCATCCTGAGGGAGGGGGGCTGGCAAGACCCCCATCTGGATCTGTGTACAGATAAAGTGCCTCATCATCTTATCCCGATCCATGTCCGATAAAGAACGGGTTGACCATGACAAGGCCACAGACTCTGACCTGGTAGGCTGGGGAACCAAGGCCTAGGAGACTGAACGTGCCTCCTCTGGCTCCGAGGAAAACCTCAGACCCCGGAGCCGAGGGGAGTCACGGATCCATGCAGACTTGCTCTGGGACGCGAGGTCCGGGGACTTCTTCCTCTTTTCCTTCATCTTCGACTCTCTCTCCTGTTCTCTACCTCTCCTCAGCTCCGCTACCACAGGCTTAGATGCAGGAGTTTGAGTCCCAGCCTGGGAGAGAGGGGAGGCCAGAGGAAGAGAAGCAAAAGAGGCAGTCACAGCTGCTGTGACTGAAGCCAAAGATGAGGAAGGAGGTTCAGTGACAGGCAAAAGGCCTTTGAGGGCCAAATTGGCCTTTCTATCCTTCAAAGCTCGGGGAATGAACCCCGCACAAATGGAGCAATCCACACTAAGGTGGGCCACACCTAAGCACAACACACACACAGAGTGTGGCCATCCGCTGGGGAGAGCTTATGGCCACACTCTGTGCAGTGCTTAAAGATAACCTTTTGAGCCATTCTGCAAAGAAATAAGCCTTAAAAAAGACAGGCAAAATCTTTTTCTTTAAACTAACAAACACACACCCACTCACCACACTAGACTATAGCCAACACTAGGGGGGGAGGGGCACCACAGGCAAACTACTCTAATTACAACTACAGAACTATACTTGACACCAAAGCGATGGGAGGGGAGAAAGGGTACCTACACTAACCTGAAACGGCTAAAAGAACAATTTTAGAAAAAACATACAGTAAGAATCACCTACTGCTAGCTGGAGCTCTAGAGACACTATGTATTACAAATCGCAGCAAACGAGATTTGGGGATGGAAGGCAGTGGAGATGTATTATGGATAAGGAGAGGGGTTTGAAGCTCGGAGCTGATGCTAGTAATTTTTGCCTGCTCGGATCTGTATTCTCACAGGTTGAAGACCAAATGAAGTAAACTACTTCAGATTAATGCTGTTACAAACTTGGAAAGTTGATCACTGCAATGGCACTGCTGGGCAGAGGCAGAGGGAACTAAGGGGGTGGCGAAAGCCAACACATTCCAGCTAGGCTTATAAATGCCTTCGGGCAGATAGCCTAGTACCTACCTATGAACCTATGATAGACTAACAGGTTTTGCATTACCATGAATTTTCTGAAGGGTATGAATTCTGAAACTCAAATGTCTGTCAACTGTCATTATTTTCTAACGTTAGTCTTTAATGATTTGCACTACTTTTGCTAAACAACCACAATTTTATGAAAAATGGACCAAAAATATGAGGCAATACTGCATTTAACAACAAGATGCCTTAAACCAGCTTTGTTGATAGGTAGTATGGAAGCATACCTACAGTAATACAGTATTATGTTTAAAATTTTTCTTTTGTTTGGAAGTGTTTTTGTTTTATATGCAAAGAAAAGTAAAATAAATACTACACTTAGGCAAACATTTGACCAAGTGACATTTAATCAGAACCATATGTACGCGTTTTGACATGCATACAAATTAGACTTAAGGACAGCCCAAAAAATGGATCTCGTCCTTAACCCGGGGAATGCCTGTACCATACACAGAACTGAATGCCCAAGGAGGAATGCCAGACTAAGATAAAAAAGGTTAGTACATCAAAGCAGAACAGACCAGGGGGGAAAGAGGGAGGGAGGGATAGAATACTGCAGCAGTGAAGAGAAGGACATCTGTGGTCATGATAAGATTTTACACAACTATTCCATGTCCTTCTATTCACTTGCTGCGGTATTCTTAACCTGTGGGAGAGTGCCAAAGCTCAAGAAGGAAGGGAGGAGGAAGGAGCAGAGGAGCTCTCAATGAAGTCATGTAAAATGGCTTTGGCAAAGCAAGCTCTGGATCTGGAAATGCCATCCAGTTTGTAGCACTTTGTAAAGGTATGGAAAGAAGACCAGGTGGCTGCGTCAAGGATGGTGTTATCTAAGCCCTTGAAGAATGCCTAAGAGGAAGCCACAGCCATGGTAGAGTGGGTTTTCACGAGTGAATGGAGTCTCTTTCCATGAGGTGTGTAACAAAGGCAAACAGTCTTTGAAATCCATGAAGAAATGGTCTGCATGGAAATGGGTAAACCTAGACCCTGGGATGAAAGTTCACAAATAGCTGAACAGATTTCCTAATAGCTTTAGTCTTGTCCGGGTAAAACCCAAGTTGTCTATTTACATCTAAGGAGTGTAGTACCCACTCACTGTGGTTTTGTGGAGAAGGGAAGAAGGTAGGTTAATTGGATGAACTGGTTAAGGGATAACTCATTAACTACTTCTGGCATAAAGGAAGGATTTGTTTTCAAGGATACCCTATCCTTACGAAATACCAAAAAAGGGGGCATAGACATAAGGGCCTGAAGCTTTGACAACTTTCTGCCCGAGGTCAAGCCCACTAGTAAAACAGATTTCCAAGAACAATGTTTGAGGCAGGCTGAGGATGTGAGCTTTAAAGGGGTCTGGGTCATTTTTTTCTATGACAAAATTAAGGTCCCAAAAGGAGGAATAGGTTTCCTGGCCTAATGTGAAGGATGCCCTTAAGGAATTGTTTCACCTCAAATCTGGATGCTAGACAGGGAGAAAGAGGCAGACAAGCAGAAATAGCTGACAGGTGTGCTTTGACAGAAGAGTAAACCAAGCCAGCAGACAGCAATTCGCATAAGACAGAACCACTGAAAAATGTTTCCACTTGGAAACATAAGACTTTCTTGTACTGTGTTTTCTGGCCTCCTGCTAAACCCTGAGCATGTCCTCTGAGAACAGGTGCCCGAAGGTGATTAGAATCCTATCACACACAGTGTCAGCTGTAGTGTTGACAGGTGTGAGTGTATTAGGGATCCTTTGTTCTGTGTGAGTAGGTTCACTCTGTGGGGTAACTTGTGGTGATGGCCCTTGGCTAAATGTAGAAGGAGGGCAAACCAGTGCTGTTTTGGCCAAAAGGGAGTCACCAGCAAGATTTCTGGTTGGTCTTGTCAACTCTTGAACATGACCTTTGGTATTACAGGAAAGGGAGGGAATGCATACAGAAACATCCCCTTCCAACAGAAGGACAGGGCGTCTACTTTCCAAACAGATGACTTGGGACTCTGGCAGAAAATTTTGGATATTGTCTGTTCGGGGGGAGGCAAATAAGTCTATTTGAGGAATACACCATTGGTGTACTATATCCAGGAACATGTCCCTGTGAAGCATCCATTCGTGGAACTGAGCCAGGGATCTGCTTAAGGAGTCTGCCACAAGATTCCAGTTGGAGGGACCGTACACTGTCTGAATAGTCAAGTGGTAATGGGCCAGAAATTCACATATATCAGAAGAGCCAACCTGCACAAGAGATAGGATTTGTTCCCTCCTGCTTGTTCACATACCAGAGAACTGTCATGTTGCCTGTAAACAGTTGTAGAGGGCCTGGGCAAAGATGATGTTGAAATACTTGTAGAGCTAGTACCAATGCTCGCATTTCCCTGATGTTAATGTGTTCTGATTTTTGGAAGGAGGTCTAAATTCCCTGAACTGTGAATTTGTGCAAAGCAGCTCCCTGCCTACGTCTGATGCATCTGTGTAGTGTTCTACGACTGGGGTGAGGGGATGCAGAGGTAGACCTGGATTTAGGATTTAGGTCTGTCTGTTGGATCCACCAGAGTAGTTAACACTTCAGACAAGGAATGAGTGGGGCTTGGTATTCTAGTGGGTGAGAATGTTGGGTCCACAATGATCTGAGGAACCACTTGAATTTCCTCAGCTGGAGTTCTGCCATTGGTACCATGGGAATGGCAGAAGCCACCTGAGGAACTCCTTGGCTATGATGCAAGTCAAGTGGAGAAGGGAGTAAAAGAAGGACCAAAGGTCCTGCACCTTCTAAGGTGGAAGTGACACTCTCGTAATGTCTGTCTGTATTCAACAACCCAGGAAAATGTGATCCTGTGAAGGAGTGAGGATTGACTTCTTGTAGCTGATGGTGAGTCCCAGTTTCCCCGAGGAGGGAAGTGGCAGTCTCCCAGTTTTGGAGTAGAGTGTGTGAAGTTAAGGCCTGTAAAAAGCAGATCATCCAGGTATGGGAAAATTTGGATGCCCAAAAGTCTGCAATGTGCAATCACTGGAGCCAGGCATACTGTGAATACTCTTGGTGCTGCAGAAAGACCAAATGGCAAGGCAGAGAACTGAAAATACCATGAACCCCTGAACCTGGGGTGAATGGGGATGTGAAGGTAAGCATCTGTTATATCTAGAGATGCCATATATCCTTGTGGATTGTTAAGGGGGAATAATGTTTGGTGTGTCAACATTCTGAAAGTGGGAACCTTCAGGATGGTGTTAAGATGGGATGAGTCAAGTATTGGTCTCCAGAGGCCATCTTTTCTCGGTAACCAGGAACATTCTTGAATGGAAGCCTTTTCCTCTTGAGGACTGAGGAAACTTTTGAATGGAGCCTTGTTGCCAAAGCTCCAGAAGGAGCTTTGGGAAGAGGGGTAACTACTCCTGGGGGGATTGAGGGATGCCTCTGAAGGTGGGGATGGACTGCCAAACCACGAAAAATCCTTTTTAGATTATGAAAAGAACCCAAGAGTCTTAGGTGATGCTTTCCCAGACCCGGTTGGCACTGGACAGGTGAAGGGAAAGAGGGGAAAGGGGGACATCTGCAGGGTGGTCACAGACTCCCTGCTTTGTCAGGAAAGGACTACCTTTGTTGTGAGGATGGCTGAGAACTCCAAGGCTTCTGTTATCTCTTGCCTCCTCTAGAAAACTTACTGGGGGATCAGTGCGGCTATGGACAAAAAAAGGCTTTGAAGGGAAATTCCTACGAAATCTGGGCACAGGAGAAACCAGGGTGCATTTCAACTCCTTGAATTCCTTGTTTTGTTTTTCCTTGTAGCGACTTAGAGAGAGGCTGCTGTCTTACCAAACAAGGCTGAATTCTCTAGTGGTGCATCGATTAACTCAGACTTGAAGTCATCCTTGAGGGGTTGCAGCCTGAGCCAAGAAAATCTTCTAAGAACTGAGCCTGTAGCAGCTGCCTTGGCACAAACCTCCACAGCATCACAGCTGCATTAAATGGAATGTTTTGCCACTTGGGAGGAAGCTCCAAGGATAGATAAAGCCAAGGCTTTTCCATATGAATGTGAAAGATCTGCAATGGCCCTGAAAGCCAAGGTGGATGATGTATAGGCCTTTTTTACCCAGTCTCTCAAGGGTTCTACTCTCTTTGCTGATGGAAGAAGATTAGAGTATGGAAGCATCCTAGAAGGTTTGTCCATAGCTACAGAAATAACTGCTGGGTCTGCACCAGGATCATAGGCAGTTACTAGGCTACTGGTCCTGAGGCCCTTAACAGCCTAGCCAAGAGTTTAGCCCATGTTTAGACAAGTCAGCACCGATTCCCCTTGTCCAGCAGGGACATGGATGGAATCCCAGGGGTGTATTGTCTGTTTCCCATCCAGTTATCCAGGTTGCACGTATAAAGGGGTACAGAGGTACACTGCTTGACATGGAGTGAGAGTCTATTCCACAGATGGAGGAGTCTCTGGGGACACAAATCTGGCCCGCCAACAAGTCCTATTGATGTCACAGACCAGGCTGAGGCCACACATGCAGGTTACTCGAGTGGAGCTTGACTTGAGGATATGCAGCAGTCCCATCAAGGGACCATGAGATCACCTTGTCTTCCAGACAGAGGTCACCTCTGAGGAGTCCCTATGAAACAGAGTACAGTAGAGAGATAGGACTTTTAGCCTATCTGTATATAGCCTGTGTATAGTAGATGTCTGAGGCCTGGTGAGGAACCTCTGTGGTCTTTCCAGCTACTGCATGTGCTTTCCGAGGTACATGCCGAAAGGGGCATTGTACTCAATAATGGGCCTTAAAAAGGAAGAATACAGAAATGTTATGACCGCCTTGTCCCTGGATGAGATACCCTTACTTATGAGGTGGGCCATGTAGAAGGCTTTCCATACAATGGAAGAATAATGGTGGCCAAAATTCAGGTTGCTATCAACCTGGGTGCCCAAATCCTCACAAATGATTGCATGCTTAGGATGTTATTAATGCTATAATTTGTGGGGATGTCACTCTCCCCAAAGGTGATGATGATGCATTTTTTTGTTTTCAGCTTAAGGCCATGTTTCTGGCACCATTCATCTGTCTGGGTGAGACCCTCTTGGAGGATGTCCACATCACTAGGGGAACGGATGATGGCATCCAGCTTGCAGTCATCTGCAAACCTGGTCAGCCACGGAACACTGGTTTTAGCCTGCACCTCAGAAAAGTGTATCCCAAATAGAGGCTCCAAGACCGAACCCTGGGGTATGCTGCCTGTTATGGGTCTACTGCTTGAGGTGGTTTCCCCTATTTTGACTAGGTGGCTTCCCCTATTTTGACTAGGTGGGTTCTATCAGTGAGCCAGTTTGCTACCCATCTGGTAACATACGGATTGATGCCTAGTTGAAAAAGTTTATCTATTATGCCCGAGTGGGGAATAGTGTCAAAGGCTTTGGCCAGATCAAGGGAGGTAGTGTGCACACTATATCCTTCCCTCATCAATGGCTCTGGTGACTCTCTCAAAGAAGTTGACCAAATTTAACAGGCATGACCTCCCCTTGACAAAGCCAAATTGTGTGGGATCGAGTGTTTGGAGGTTGCCAATGTCCTTGTTAATGAGGTCCATGATAATCCATTCCATGGCCTTAACCAAGACCAGGCTAGTTAAGCAGATGGAACTAAAATTTCTGAGATTGGTGGATGCTCCACCTTTGTGCAAAGGGATGACAGTGGCTGTCCTCCACTCAGCTGGGATGAAGCCGGTACTCAGGCTTTGGTTGAATAGGGCACCTAATGGTGCTGCAAGTTCCTGCCTGAGTTCATGTAGGATGCAGCCTGGGATGTTATTGGGTCCCATGGAGGCTGTATTTTTTGCCTTTGACAGAGCAGTGATGACCTGTTCCCTAGATATAAGGGGAAGGGGGCAGGTACTAGGGATGTCCTGATTTACTGATGGGGACAGAGGGTGAAGTTTCTGTTGAATCTGTCAGCTAGCAAGTTTGCTATACTTACGGCATTGGTATATGTGGTGTCCTTGACCACCAGTTCTGAACAGATGCGAGTTCTTCCATTGAGGTTACGGACATATGTAAATAAGGCCTTATGATTGTCTCTAGTAGATGTGGCCAATTTGGACTCGGAGTTTACTCTGGAGGATTTCACCAGTGCTCTTATTTGCTTGTTCAGGCTAAGGAGACATTGTTTCCAACTGGGCACCTGCCCCTTCTTGGTCTTGGACAGCAATTTCTTTGCTTTTGTTATAGAGTTTATTCATTGCAGATGTCCACCAGACAAGCTTACTCTTCCTTGTGGAAGATGATTTAGTCCTGTTGGGTATTCCTGATTACATGCATTTATATAAATGATTATATAGTGCTTTGGTGTAGTTTTGGATATTGGTGCCGGTTCCTACAGAGGGGGAGGGGGCTGTGAAGCTGTTTATACCATCCCTCAGGAGGCTATAATCAGCTTTGGAGAAGTTTTTATGCCTAACCCTAGCTAGACAATGATTGGGGGAGATGGCGACTTCGAAAGTGACTGCTTTATGG
Organism: Protopterus annectens; assembly: GCF_019279795.1. Lineage (NCBI taxonomy): Eukaryota > Metazoa > Chordata > Ceratodontiformes > Protopteridae > Protopterus > Protopterus annectens. Next base: position 1,705,961,749 of record NC_056728.1, on the reverse strand, counting down.
TCGGATCTTACCAGAGAGGATGATATTGTAGGGATGCTGCAGTAGTTACTCATGTTGATTAATACCAAGTCCAAGATATTATCACCTCTTATGAGGGTATCAACTGTTCCAAGGCATTTGCAATGACAAAATAAAAGAATCTCTGGGCATTTGTGTTCTGCCATGAGTAATTCTTCCAATCTATGCTTGGGTAGTTAAAATCACCCAAGATCAGGGTAAGGTATTGAATCTTGAGAGATTTGAACAGGTCGAGATAGGTGGATTGGGCATCTTGAGTCAGATTTGGGGGCAGATAGCTACTTAAGATTTGAATAGGGGTCTTGTCAATGGTTAACAGAACCTGGAGTGTCTCCTGTGCATCACACTGTTTGACCAGCATGAAGGTGTGTATGTTGTTAATATATATTGAAACTCAACCTCCTTTGGCTTTACTGCCCACAGTTTGGGGTCTGAATGTATGACAGGATGAGTAAGCAGGCAAGACTGGGGTGCCCACCGCGGCTTTGAACCAGATTTTGGTGACTGCACAGATGTCAGCATTTTCCTGGGTTAAGAATGCTTGCAATGGATGCAGTTTCATGTTTAGACTCCTAGCATTTAGTAGCATGACCTTTAATTTGCGTTTTGTTGAAATTTTTAGGTTGGTAGTTTTAATCTCATACTTTTTCCTAAAAATAGGGCATTATGGGGGAGGCAAGAGCTTTTACCAGAAGCTTGAAGCCCAGGTGTGAGACATGCAAGCCATCTCTGGCAAAGCATCATGGTTGGTAGTTTATATCTTCTCAGGCTGTGAGGTACTGGATCCCCCTGGAATGAAACCGGAAACTAAGCCAATTGTTAAAGACAATCATTTTCTGTTTGTATTGAGGCATCATTCTACGTGACAGTAGAATGCTGCTTAAGGCTAGGGATATATCTGCCTGGGAGACAATCAGCGAGCTCAATCATGTCTCTCTTCATATAGTCCAGGGAGGTACATCTCAAGTCATTCACGCCAACATGGACTATGACAGAGTCATAACAGTACCTGTTGTTGAGAGACTTGAGTGCATATGTGATTTGGTGGATTCTGGCCCCTGACAGACAACTAACCGTTACTTTCTACCTATCCAACTTGGTGAGAGACACGTGTGTGTGTCTTACAATGGAGTCGCCTATGACATGTTGGGTTTATGGTTAAGCCTTAGTGGCCGTGAGACACAGGTGCGGCCTATGCATGGTATGTTGTGTGGAGGGCTGTGGAAATCGTGTGTGTTTTTGCCTTGGAGGTCTCCTTTGTTTGGGTTTGTTTATGTTGAGGACCTCTGCATGTGTGGGTGTGTGTTTGAAGTGTAGTGATTGTGCTGACAACCTTTTCGGTGCCAGCTATACTAGCTTGACCGGTAGAGAGCATGGACTCAAGGTTCCGAATGTAACTGCATCTCTCACAAATTGTGTTCCTAAGTGGTAGTAGTAGATATTTGTCCGTGGACAAGAGGCAGTTACTACACTCAGGATGCCCATATCAACCAGACTGGCAGGAGAAACTGTAGGAAATTGTCCATCGATATTTGTCAGACGCTGAGGGAGAAAGGCCAGGGAGAGCTAAGGGGTAGGTGTGATGCCCGTGCCCTGGCCCAGCAATCAAGGAGCCTCAATCCTCACCACTAACACCAATGAGGGCCGTCTCACATAGGAGGAAAGGATAACAAATACACATAGTAAAGTGCAATTTCCCTTAACAGCACACAGATATCACAGTCAGTCTGGGGCTGGTCTTTCCCTTGCTCTCCAGGTCCCCAATAAGACTCCCCACTGGAATAGCTATAGGGTCCAAACCTCAGCCTAATGGGCAAGCTAAAACCTCCAGCATCCTCTCTGTCCAACCAGTGCTTCGTGTCCCTGCCCAAGTAGCTCACACACACACACACACACACACACACACACACACACACACACACACACACACACACACACACACACACACACACACACACACACACACACACACTTTGATAAAAGTTTGTATAACCACAGAGACACTCCTGGGGAAGGCTGGCACAGGTTCTCCAGCTGTGCCCCCTTTTGTCAGACTATGCAGTAGTACCAGCTGCCACCACCTACTAATATTTATCAGCTATTCAAAGGCCCTTTAAAAAAGTGTCCAATTATTACTGTGCAATATTATTATCCAATTGGTAGTATAGCCCAGGGCTAAAGCTATAGGAGTGGCTTTGTACAATTTTACCCAAGGCATGCAAGTACTCTAAAGAGCTTAAATTATCTCTACAAAAACAGCCACAGTTGAAAGGGTTTAAAAATATTTAATAAATAGTCAAAACACAAGACAATACCTTTTACTACACAGTGTTAGTCAAGAGTTCAGAGATCATAGAAAAATACTTAAAATAATTCAGTAGTACAGTTCTAACATCACAGAAAAATACTTGCTCTAAACTATTTCAAAGAGAAAACACAAGTCTAAGATAAACTTACATATAGAGCAAGACAGTGCTGATGAGTTGGATGGTCAAGACAAACGTGCTTAATGCTCTCTGATTCTCTCTGTTTTTAAAATCACATTCTTGGTTCACATTACATCATTCTTCACACTTCCCTGGGTTCCCAGGCTAACAGAAACTACATTTACATTCTTTACCTCTGGGCAGAAAACAGAGCAATAAAGGACATTTATGCATGCAAATTATGGCCATTAACTCTGGACTTAAAACAATAGACAGGATGCCGCATTCTAGACTTACTGGCTTCGAATTTTAACATCAAAGGGTCACAACATGCTTTACTTGGTCAGTAGAGTGCACTGTTGTTACATTTTTCAGTTCCACATGTAACACTATATTTTTACCTTTTAAGACAAGCCTGTGGTTTGCAGTAATATTTACAGATGACAGAATTATTTCCAAAATTCTATCTGGCTAGGCTGGCAGCCTTCACCCATCTTCACTCAATCTTCACAGGAGGCCTAAAGCCCAAGTGCTTAAACCAATAGTAAGAGACTTAGAATAACACTATTTAGACAAGCTATAAACAAGCAGTAATAAATGCAACAGAAAAGATGCAATTGAACACTTTAGAGAGCAAGCAGCAAGTAGCAGGAAAAAGCAAGATGAAGTAATAAGAGTAGTAGGAAGAAACACAAATACAGAAAAATATAAGTAACTGAATAAAGTCTTTTTTTTCTTCCTTTTTTATTTATTTTTATAAAGTGGAAAGGGGAGACGAGGAACAGAAGATAATTCAAGGTTAAAGGACTAAGGGTTTGGTCTTCCAAATGATCTCTGTATTAGGCAGAATGAGCTAATGAGATGGGACTGGGAGAAATACTCCATATCAAACTTAGAGTAGGGGTGGGCAACTGCAAAAGCCTTAACAACACAGCTGCCTTGGAGAAAAAGGGACTATGAGAATGATTTCTGTCCTCTTCTTTACTTCTGTCAGTACCCTGGGGATCAAAGGAAAGCATACAGAATCTGATCTGTCCAGTTCAGGAAGAAGTCATCATTTTTCCAGGCCCTGGTGTCACTAGCTTTGAGCAAGAATTTCTCTGTGGCCAGTTCAGATGCGAGGCAAACATGTCTATGTCCTTTACACTATCTATTCAAGTCTGGAAAGGTGCCCTGGTATAACATGCACTCTGCAGTCTGCTAACACATCACATACTGAAGAGATAGGTGTGGGCAATTAAAGAATCTACTTGTGCTATCTCCCAGGTCTGCATGGCTAGCCTGCAGAGCAAATAGGAATGAGACCCTTGGTGCTTGTTGTTTTACTCACCACATGACTGTGGAGTTGACTGGATTCATTTCAAGGTAAGGAGAAAGGCTTTGGTTTGGCTAGGATGAGTGGTATCAATTCCTTTCTCATCCAGTCCCTCCAGATCCCTTGTACCTAAAGATTTCCTACAAGAGCTTCCCATGCTGTGTTCGATGAGTCAGATATAACTGAGAGTGTAGACTGTGAGGCCAGAAGAACATCCTTCATTTCAAGGCACATTGTCTGGTCCACCATGGCATTCTTATACATGGCAGTAGGATGATCCTGGTCTCCAGCTGGAGAAAATGTTGGCACCATATATTTTTCAGGTACCACTGAAGTTTCCTCGTCTGCAAGAATGCTAAGGAAACCCAAGTGCATGCTGCCACGGGCACAAAGTCTAAAATATTCCTGGCTACCTCCTACTTTCTGCTTCAAATTGCAATGTGCTTATTCAACATCTCCAATTTCTCATGAGGAAGGAAAGTTTTGTACTAAGATGTCCAGACACACTTTCAAGAAGAAAAAAAAACTTTTTGAGATGGAATCGGGGAGGATTTTCCTGATAAACACTAAGTCCACAATCCATAAAGTAATTCAGGGTGAAATTCAAAGCATTCAGGATACCTTGGGAGGATTCTGCTAGTATCACTTCTTCATTTAGGCTGGGATAAAAATCTAAATGCGATAAGTCTTGTAAAGGGCCTTCACTTGAAACCATTCTATAAATACTCAGGGTGCAGCAGACAAGCCAAAGGGCAAGGAGAAAAATTGGTAGTGTTAGCCCTCTGCTGCAAATCCTAGGTACCTTTTGTGACTTCTCTTTATGGGAACATGGAGATACAAGTATTGCAAGCCTAGGTTCACCACAAAATCCTCTTGGGGAATAAGTGGAAATAGTCCTTGCAGGGTGAGCATCGTAAACCTGGGCACCTTTAAGAACATGTTTACAAAAGAAAGATCCAGAATGGGCCTCCAAGAATCCTACTTTCACAAAACAAGAAAGAGTCTGGAGTAAAACTCTTAGCCTTCCTCCACTGGGGGAAACTATTCTATGGCTTATGTATCTATCGTGGTTTTTAGATCTGGAGGAATGCATTGCGACTGGACGTTCAGATCAAGTGGAATACCTCTGAACAGAGTTTTGTTTAACTGAAAGCTGTACCTGTTTTTTATAATGTTTAGCACTTATTTGCCTGGAGTAACTTATTTCCACCGGTTTACAATGGACAAGTATCATCCAATTTGGACAGGGAGGGGGACCAGGTTTGGAGGGAGAAAGGAAGGGTTTCTGGGTAAGCTTAAAGGAAAGAAGGGAATCTCAGCCCTCTCCCAAGATTCTCTCTGGTTTTACTTGCCATTCTTTTGTACTCCCCCTCCCCAATAACTGAGATGGTGAGCTGTTAGTGGAAGTCCAGAACCTAGTGGGAAATTGCTAATGTACCTATGCATATGAATCTGAAAAATCTGTCTAACTGGTTTGAGTTGTTTTACTACTTTACTCCAGTTTCTTATACACCTCAAGAGATTGGGATAAGGAGGAGATACTCATTTAACTGGGCATTGAGGATCTCTGTCTTCATATTGTCTGGAAAGGGCATGGTGATCAGCCAGACATTTTTGCTAATAAATGATAAAGCAGCTGCTACCCTACATGATGCATCCAAAGGATCATAGCTACATATTGTGGACTGCTTAGCAACTTGGAAAGAAAGGTTACACAAGTCCAGCAACTTGTCTCAGATCTTTATCCTCAGCCCCCTCTATCTTAGTCCTCATTTGCTCAAACAGGGTTTAAAGTTAAAAAAAGTGCGTGGGAATGGCAGTTTAAAGTTCTGAAAGAAAGGGTGGCAGCAGTATAAACTTTCTTACAAAATCTGTTAAGGACCCTGCTCTCTCAATGGTAACATAGTTCCTCTCTCAACAATGGTGGTGGATGGTTACCAGTCTGTGGAGAGGGCTGCATGCTTGGTTTACTTATCTAACATTTGGTTCACAGGTTCATAGGTTGATACTAGGCTATCTGCCCTAGGGCATTTATAAGCCTAGCTAGAGTGTGTTTGGCTTTCACCACCCTTTTAGATTAGTTGACTGTGCCTCTGTATAGTAGGCCAAAGATAGCCCTTTTAAGGTTAGTTTACTGTGCCTCTGTCTAGTAGGGACACAGAAGAAATCCCAGGGTAAACCTACGATCTCCCATCCACTCAAGATTTATCTTGAAGAGGGTCATTGAGGGGCTCTGCCTAACATGGATTTTGTTCTAGAGTGAGGGGAGCCTCTGGGATATGAATCTGTCCCTCCAGCATGTCCTATTTATTTCTGTGCTGAGGTTTAAGTCGCAGTTTCTCATTGCCCTCACTCCCTAGACGCCTAGATCTCTCAGTTACTTCCATTTCCACACGCCTGGCCTCCAACTCAAGTCTCTTTAGCTCCAGATGGATTTTTAAGTCCTCTACAGAAAGGTTGAGCTGTATTATATCTCCACGGCCAGTTTGATTGTCCTCCTGGTTGCTGTTTTCTGATGCAGCTGTAACCAAGGCTTCAATCAGGTCTGCCTTAGTCAGGTTTCCATGCACCAGTCCCCTAGCCTGGCACATCTCCGCCAGCTGGCTCCTTGTCAGCATTCCATACTCCTCTGCTGATATGCTGCCTGCTCACCCTGACTAACTAAGCTAACAAAAGAAATAAAACAATTGCGATCTGAACTCTAAGAGTATTCACTGCGTGACTGATTTGGAGTACAAAACACCTTCAGAGATCACTGTACACCAGCTACAGGAATTCACTCTACCCACACCACTACAAGCCAATTAGTATTTGCCAACCAATTAATATGTGATGTGGATATCCCACCACTGCCAAACAATTAATATGTGATGCCCGTGCCCTGGCCTCAATCCTCACCACTAACACCAGTGAGGGGTGTCTGACATAGGAGGAAAGGATAACAAATACACACACTAAAGTGCAATTTCCCTTACGAGCACACAGAGATCACAGTCAGTATGGGGCTGGTCGCTCCCTTGCTCTCAAAGTCCTCAATAAGACTCCCCACTGGCACAGCTATAGGGTCCAGATCTCAGCCTAGTGGGCAAGTTAAAACCTCCAGCATCCTCTCTGTCCAACCTGTGTTTCGTATCCCTGCCCAAGTAACTGACACACATATGCACACACACTTTGAGAAGAGTTTATATAACCACAGAGACCCTCCTGGGGAAGGCTGGCACAGGTTCTCCAGCTGTGCCCCCTTTTCCCAGCCTAAATGGTAGTACCAGCTGCCACCACCCACTAATATTTATCAGCTACCTAAAGGCCCTTAAAAGGGTGTTCAATTATTACTGTGCAATATTATTATCCAATTGGTAGTATAGCCCAGGGCTAAAGCTATAGGAGTGGCTTTGTACAATTTTACCCAAGGCATGCAAGTACTCTAAAGAGCTTAAATTATCTCTACAAAAACAGCCACAGTTGAAAGGATTTAAAAATATTTAATAAATAGTCAAAACACAAGACAATACCTTTTACTACACAGTGTTAGTCAAGAGTTCAGAGATCATAGAGAAATACTTAAAATAATTCAGTAGTACAGTTCTAACATCACAGAAAAATACTTGCTCTAAACTATTTCTAAGAGAAAACACAAGTCTAAGATAAACTTACATATAGAGCAAGACAGTGCTGATGAGTTGGATGGTCAAGACAAACGTGCTTAATGCTCTCTGATTCTCTCTGTTTTTAAAATCACATTCTTGGTTCACATTACATCATTCTTCACACTTCCCTGGGTTCCCAAGGCTAACAGAAACTACATTTACATTCTTCACCTCTGGGCAGAAACCAGAGCAATAAAGGACATTTATGCATGCAAATTATGGCCATTAACTCTGGACTTAAAACAATAGACAGGATGCCGCATTCTAGACTTACTGGCTTCGAATTTTAACATCAAAGGGTCACAACATGCTTTACTTGGTCAGTAGAGTGCACTGTTGTTACATTTTTCAGTTCCACATGTAACACTATATTTTTACCTTTTAAGACAAGCCTGTGGTTTGCAGTAATATTTACAGATGACAGAATTATTTCCAAAATTCTATCTGGCTAGGCTGGCAGCCTTCACCCATCTTCACTCAATCTTCACAGGAGGCCTAAAGCCCAAGTGCTTAAACCAATAGTAAGAGACTTAGAATAACACTATTTAGACAAGCTATAAACAAGCAGTAATAAATGCAACAGAAAAGATGCAATTGAACACTTTAGAGAACAAGCAGCAAGTAGCAGGAAAAAGCAAGATGAAGTAATAAGAGTAGTAGGAAGAAACACAAATACAGAAAAATATAAGTAACTGAATAAAGTCTTTTTTTTCTTCCTTTTTTATTTATTTTTATAAAGTGGAAAGGGGAGACGAGGAACAGAAGATAATTCAAGGTTAAAGGACTAAGGGGTTTGGTCTTCCAAATGATCTCTGTATTAGGCAGAATGAGCGAATGAGATGGGACTGGGAGAAATACTCCATATCAAACTTAGGGTAGGGGTGGGCAACTGCAAAAGCCTTAACAACACAGCAGCATTTGGGTGGGAGGAACAAAATTCAGCCACAGGTCAGCAAGTACATAAATGCAGACGCAGAAAAGTAAATAATTCAGTCAAGCAAAAAATAAACAGCGCAGTACTGTTAAGAAACACTGAACAGTTAGATAAAGTGCAAAAAAATATACTTATCAGCTCTATATTTCCAGATTGTTTGAGAAGCGCACTCAGTCAGGCACAATTGAGCTTCTGGAAATGATATGTCATTGTCACTAATCCTTTTCTGAGAAGCTTGGGAAGCAGCTGTAGCAGCAGTCTGAGAGGAAGGCGGCTTGAGTGCCAAGAAAGCCTGAAACAAGCTTTGAGAAAAGGCCTGCCAATCTGAAGAGGCCTCTCTGGTAGGGGACGAATGCTTAGTCTTTTGTTTTTTCTTAGGAGAAGAAACAATCCTATGCAACATCAGAAGACTGGACGAAGGCCTACATTCAAATGTATAATACTGTAACTCTTCTCTTGCTTGCGTGCGAAGTACCCCCCAAGACCCTCCATAGTTTTGAACCTAGGATCCCCTATGACATCCTGGTCAGATGTCGGTTTGACCTTCACTGATGTGTTTGCGGCTGAAGTCAAGGCAGCCTCGGAACTGGGCTCTGTCTGTGAACCTGTGCCTGAAGTTGGATGAACCTCCAGGTTGATAAGCACCTTGGGAGAAACGTCTAACATTGGAGGTGCAGTGGATGCCCCAGGCTGAGGTTTCTTGGCCTTGTGCTTCACTAGCTCAGTTTCGGAACCTGATGTACCCTCCATATGTTTAGCTAGCAGCTTTAAGCTGTTGATTCTTTAAATATAGAGCAAGAAGGAAAGCCTGCTTCTAAGAGTTTTGGGAAGGATGGACTGGCAAATCCTACAGGACATGTGGTCATGGTTAGGGCCTAAACAAAAGAAACACTGAGAATAGCTGTCCTTATCTGGAATTTGTCTTCCACACTGGCACTTACCCTTTTTGGATGACATAACCAAAACAGTAGTGAGAGAGAAAAATTCCCCAACAGGGCATTTATCTGGCAAAAAAGCTGAAGTTGCAAACATTGAAGCAATCAGACCAATTGTCGGAATCGCATTTTGACTGTTGGCAGAAAAGTTCTGAGGCTGGTATGTGCGCAAGTTGCTTTTATGGCCTACGCCCAATGTCCTACATACCATACATTATTACAAGACTTTTGTATACTGGGTGACGTCGGGTTGCCTTCAGGCGGGGGATCCCTCAGATTAAGAATACTGCAGCAAGAGAACAGGACATCATTTTGTGTTTATTAATAGGTCTCAATGAGCAACACTATGTTTTCCTCTTGCGAAACTGTAGGAGAAAGGGAACCATAGCTGCCTTGGAGAAAAAGGGACTATGAGAATGATTTCTGTCCTCTTCTTTACTTCTGTCAGTACCCTGGGGATCAAAGGAAAGCATACAGAATCTGATCTGTCCAGTTCAGGAAGAAGTCATCAGTTTTCCAGGCCCTGGTGTCACTAGCTTTGAGCAAGAATTTCTCTGTGGTCAGTTCAGATGCGAGGCAAACATGTCTATGTCCTTTACACTATCTATTCAAGTCTGGAAAGGTGCCCTGGTATAACATGCACTCTGCAGTCTGCTAACACATCACATACTGAAGAGATAGGTGTGGGCAATTAAAAAATCTACTTGTGCTATCTCCCAGGTCTGCATGGCTAGCCTGCAGAGCAAATAGGAATGAGACCCTTGGTGCTTGTTGTTTTACTCACCACATGACTGTGGAGTTGACTGGATTCATTTCAAGGTAAGGAGAAAGGCTTTTGGTTTGGCTAGGATGAGTGGTATCAATTCCTTTCTCATCCAGTCCCTCCAGATCCCTTGTACCTAAAGATTTCCTATAAGAGCTTCCCATGCTGTGTTCGATGAGTCAGATATAACTGAGAGTGTAGACTGTGAGGCCAGAAGAACATCCTTCATTTCAAGGCACATTGTCTGGTCCACCATGGCATTCTTATACATGGCAGTAGGATGATCCTGGTCTCCAGCTGGAGAAAATGTTGGCACCATATATTTTTCAGGTACCACTGAAGTTTCCTCGTCTGCAAGAATGCTAAGGAAACCCAAGTGCATGCTGCCACGGGCACAAAGTCTAAAATATTCCCTGGCTACCTCCCTACTTTCTGCTTCAAATTGCAATGTGCTTATTCAACATCTCCAATTTCTCATGAGGAAGGAAAGTTTTGTACTAAGATGTCCAGACACACTTTCAAGAAGAAAAAAAAACTTTTTGAGATGGAATCGGGGAGGATTTTCCTGATAAACACTAAGTCCACAATCCATAAAGTAATTCAGGGTGAAATTCAAAGCATTCAGGATACCTTGGGAGGATTCTGCTAGTATCACTTCTTCATTTAGGCTGGGATAAAAATCTAAATGTGATAAGTCTTGTAAAGGGCCTTCACTTGAAACCATTCTATAAATACTCAGGGTGCAGCAGACAAGCCAAAGGGCAAGGAGAAAAATTGGTAGTGTTAGCCCTCTGCTGCAAATCCTAGGTACCTTTTGTGACTTCTCTTTATGGGAACATGGAGATACAAGTATTGCAAGCCTAGGTTCACCACAAAATCCTCTTGGGGAATAAGTGGAAATAGTCCTTGCAGGGTGAGCATCGTAAACCTGGGCACCTTTAAGAACATGTTTACAAAAGAAAGATCCAGAATGGGCCTCCAAGAATCCTACTTTCACAAAACAAGAAAGAGTCTGGAGTAAAACTCTTAGCCTTCCTCCACTGGGGGAAATTATTCTATGGCTTATGTATCTATCGTGGTTTTTAGATCTGGAGGAATGCATTGCGACTGGACGTTCAGATCAAGTGGAATACCTCTGAACAGAGTTTTGTTTAACTGAAAGCTGTACCTGTTTTTTATAATGTTTAGCACTTATTTGCCTGGAGTAACTTATTTCCACCGGTTTACAATGGACAAGTATCATCCAATTTGGACAGGGAGGGGGACCAGGTTTGGAGGGAGAAAAGGAAGGGTTTTCTGGGTAAGCTTAAAGGAAAGAAGGGAATCTCAGCCCTCTCCCAAGATTCTCTCTGGGTTTTACTTGCCATTCTTTTTGTACTCCCCCCCCCCTCCCCCAATAACTGAGATGGTGAGCTGTTACTGGAAGTCCAGAACCTAGTGGGGAAATTGCTAATGTACCTATGCATATGAATCTGAAAAATCTGTCTAACTGGTTTGAGTTGTTTTACTACTTTACTCCAGTTTCTTATACACCTCAAGAGATTGGGATAAGGAGGAGATACTCATTTAACTGGGCATTGAGGATCTCTGTCTTCATATTGTCTGGAAAGGGCATGGTGATCAGCCAGACATTTTTGCTAATAAATGATAAAGCAGCTGCTACCCTACATGATGCATCCAAAGGATCATAGCTACATATTGTGGACTGCTTAGCAACTTGGAAAGAAAGGTTACACAAGTCCAGCAACTTGTCTCAGATCTTTATCCTCAGCCCCCTCTATCTTAGTCCTCATTTGCTCAAACAGGGTTTAAAGTTAAAAAAAGTGCGTGGGAATGGCAGTTTAAAGTTCTGAAAGAAAGGGTGGCAGCAGTATAAACTTTCTTACAAAATCTGTTAAGGACCCTGCTCTCTCAATGGTAACATAGTTCCTCTCTCAACAATGGTGGTGGATGGTTACCAGTCTGTGGAGAGGGCTGCATGCGTTTGGTTTACTTATCTAACATTTGGTTCACAGGTTCATAGGTTGATACTAGGCTATCTGCCCTAGGGCATTTATAAGCCTAGCTAGAGTGTGTTTGGCTTTCACCACCCTTTTAGATTAGTTGACTGTGCCTCTGTATAGTAGGCCAAAGATAGCCCTTTTAAGGTTAGTTTACTGTGCCTCTGTCTAGTAGGGACACAGAAGAAATCCCAGGGTAAACCTACGATCTCCCATCCACTCAAGATTTATCTTGAAGAGGGTCATTGAGGGGCTCTGCCTAACATGGATTTTGTTCTAGAGTGAGGGGAGCCTCTGGGATATGAATCTGTCCCTCCAGCATGTCCTATTTATTTCTGTGCTGAGGTTTAAGTCCCTGGAGCATGTAGCTCTAAGGGATTTGGATTTCCTGAGGTGGAGCATGCCCATTAATTCTGGTTTGGACATAGCTTTATACGTCAGCCACAGATCGCCTCCGAGTAAAGCAACTGAGTAGAGCTGGAGTTTCTTTAGCCTAACTGCGTACGGCATCTGTTTGAGTCCTTTGATCCTCTTGGTGAGGTACTTTTGGGGTCTTTCCAGTTGCTGCAGGTGTCGGGTAAGGTACATTCCAAATGGGGCATTGTATTCAATTATGGTCCTGATGAGTGATGAGTAGAGGGGCACAATGACCTCTCTTGATCTAGATGTGAACCCTTTCGTGATAAGGTGGGCTATATAGGTCTTTCTAACCACTTTGGCAACGTGATTGTCAAAGGAGAGATTGCTATCTACTTGGGTCCCCAAATCCCTAATTACTTCTTCCGTACTTAATGGATTACCACCTATGTGGTAATTTGTGGGCACTTTGTTTTTCCCCAAAGGGGATGACTATGCACTTTTTGGCATTTAGCTTTAGGCCATGGCTCTGGCACCAGTTATCCGTCTCTGTGAGACCCTTTTGGAGGATGCTTATGTCAGTCAGCAAGTCGATTATGGCACCCAGTTTGCAGTCATCTGCGAACTTGGTCAGCCATAGTCTTCCCGTGTTAGCCTGTACCTCAGAGAAATATATACCGAACAAGAGAGGTCCCAGGACTGAGCCTTGTGGGACGCCACTTGTAACTGGTTTAGAGTCTGACATGGCACCTGCAATTCTGACCATGTGGGTTCTATCCCTGAGCCAGTTTGCAACCCATCTTGTGACATAGGGGTTGATATTTAAGCTGGTGAGCTTATTTATGATGCCTGAGTGGGGTATTGTGTCGAAGGCTTTTGCGAAGTCCAGGTAGGCTGTGTGGACTACCTTCCCTTCATCTATGGCCTTGGTGACGGTTTCAAAGAAGTCGACCAGGTTTAAGGGGCAAGATCTGCCCTTAACAAAGCAGAATTGGGTAGGATCCAGTGTTTGGAGGTTCTCAATGTCTTTGTTTATGAGTTCCATGAAGATACGCTCCATAGCTTTGCAGACCAGGCTTATAGGCCGATAGTTTCCGGGGTCCGTTGTGGCACCACCTTTATGGAGTGGGACCACAGTTGCTGTATGCCATTCCTTGGGTACATATCCTGTAGTAAGGCTGAGATTGAACAGTGACTTTATGTGAGGGTTCAGTTCTTCTTGGAGCTCATGTAAGACGCAGCCCAGGACACCGTCCGGTCCCATTGATGCTGTGTTTTTTGCTTTGGAAAGGGCAGCTCTCACCTGTGCATCTGTGATGTCAGGGAGGCTAAACTCTGTTGGGATAGACATTTGCTCTTTTGGGCGGGAAGGGGGGGGAGAAGTTTGCACTGAACCTGTCTGCCAGGATGTTGGCAATGTCTGTGGGTTCAGTGTATTTTTTGTCATTTTGCACTAACTCAGAGCATATCTGGGAGTTGCCACCCAGGTTCCTGACATAACTAAAGAAGGCCTTGTGATTATCTTTAGCGTCTTGTGCAATTTTTCTTTCGAAGCTGGCCTTAGATGATTTTATGAGGGATCGTAGTTTCTTGCTAGTACTGATCAGAGACGCCTTCCCTTTTTGGGATTTTGCTCTATCATGTAGTAGCTTCTTCCTTCTGTTGTACAGCTTATTTATGGCTGGGGTCCACCAGACAGGTCTCCTGCCTTTGGAGGAGTGAGTCTTGGTTTTATTTGGGATAGCACGATCCATGCATTCCTGTAGGTGTCCATAGAATGTGTTTGTAAAGAATTCTGCAGTTTGGGCCGTATTTTCCACTGGCCCGGGGGCTTTGAGGGATTCCACCTCAGTTTTGAGAAGTGTGAAGTTTGCTTTTGAGAAGTTCTTCACCGTGGTTTCCTTGGCTGGGGGTGGGGCCGGGATATGGATGTCCAGTGAGATTAATTTATGGTCAGATCTTACCAATGAGGGGTATACCTCTGGTATGGAACATAGAGTCCCCATGTTGGTGATGATCAGGTCCAATATGTTTTCCCCTCTTGTGGGAGTGGTAACCAGTTGTTCCATAGCATTTGAGTTTATAAATTCTAGGAACCATTGGGCGAGGGTGTTGGGGCTTGAGTAGTGCTCCCAGTCTATGTTTGGGTAGTTGAAGTCACCCAGTATAATGGTGTTTGGAGAGACCTTCATATTCTCCAGTGTTCTCAGGAAAGCCGAGTGGGGTTCCTGAGTTTGGGAGGGTGGTCTGTAGCAGGCTACAAACTGAAAGGCAGTTTTGCCCACTGTTAGTTGCACATGGATGGTCTCCGATGCTTCGTGCAGTGCCACTAACCAGGAGGTGTGGGTATCTTTGATGAATATGGATACTCCCCCTCCTTTTGTGGTTCGGTCAGAGTTTTGGGGCCGAAAAGCATGGTATGAGGTATAACCTGGTAGTGCTGGGGTGCTCTCGGGAGCCTTGAGCCAGGTTTCTGTTACTGCACAGATATCGATATTCTCCATACTGAGGAGAGCCTCAAGTGTGTGCATCTTGAGGTTTAGACTTCTGGCGTTGAGCAGCATTACCCTTAGTTTCTTTTTCCTTGTGCTGTCTATGGCGGTGGGTTTCTTTTTCCTTGTGCTGTCTATGGAGGTGGGTTTGTCTTTTGAGCCTTGCCTAAAAAAGGCACTATGGGGGTGGCAAGAGCCTTAGCCAGTATTCGAAAGCCCAGGGGTGACAGGTGCAAGCCGTCCTAGCGAAACAACGTGGCTTGTCGAGCATGTCATCCCAGGCTGACAGACACTGGATCCCCTTTGAATGACACCAATACTTTAGCCAATTGTTAAAATTGATGATTTTGTCTTTATACTGTGGCATCATTCTTGGTGAGGGTAAGATGCTACTCAAGGTCAGGGTCGATATTCTCCTTAAATTGATGGTCAGTAGTTTGCTTATAAAGACCGAGTCTCTACATTGTGAATCGGTAGATTTTTCCATTCTTTTTCTTTCTGCATATTGCCAACTGCTGCTGGCTGCACTTATGGTGATGGGATAACTAGAATAATATGGCAGCTATCATTGATGAGAAAGGAGGGGTTTCTGTATCATGAATCTTTTAATTTTAATTCTGTGATTTTTAAAACTAATTGCTTTTATGCCGCTGGTGACTACTGCAGTTTTAGTGTATTAAGTTCGTGAGACAACTAGAGCAATAAGGCTGGAAGAGCTGCCAGGGACATGAGTGTGTCATCATTTTGCTGTGTTTTGAGACTTTTGCTGTGAAAAGAGGTACATTTACTGCTAAAAGAAATGTATTTGATTTTACTGATAGCCTGCTGAGTGTTTCACAGTTCCTTGACTTTACAGGATGCTATGCAACTTGTAGACTGCTATGATTTATAGTCATTTAACTTATTTTTGTTTTACATAAATGTCACTGCAGACTTATACTGGTTTATGAGACTGCTTTAATTTTTATCACTCGTTGTTTCAATAATAGATAATCTTTTAAATTTTAATGCCTAGAAGATAACATTAAATATTATCTGTTTGAATATTGTCATTTAATAACATTTTAAAAATACTTTCAATACGATGAACCAGCTACTGTTGTAGTAATGTTTGTCTTTTGCTTAGTGGGAAATAGCAATGGCAAATGTATAACAATTTTCTGTTGAAGTCATTTGGATTTGTTTACTGTGTGATGCTGTTGAGTTTTTGATTTTGTAATGTGCTTAGGAAATAAACACTAAATAAACTTGAACTCTAACTTGTGGCATGGCTCCTGACAGAAGCCAATATTGCTAACTTGCTAGGATCCAGAGACACTCTATCTAGATCACCCGAAAAAATTCCTGTACTGGTACTTATGGGAATACCTGACCATATAAAAACTGTCACACTTTCTAGAAGTAGGGTAAAGGGAGCCAGGCTTCACTAATTCATAAAGAAACATCTTCTGTTGCATTTAGTACTGGAGGGACAGTTGGTGGCCTAAGCTTAAGGAGACCCATGAAGGCCCTGTATCTCTGCTAGGCTTCTGACATCTCCTTGGATTCCCACTGGAACATTTTCTTCATTCTATGAAAGGCATCTCAAAAGGAAAGTACTCTGGTGAGGAAGCAGAGGACAGGAAAGTACTCTGGTGAGGAAGCAGAGGACAGAGTGTCTTAAGCATCAGAGTCTAGGTTATCTGCAAGTGGATACTTGCCAAATACGCCAGTTTATCAGCTTCAAAGTCAGTGACATCAGATTCCTCTGTTAGTGGATCTACCCTTCTCGTCTTTGATTCTAGTTCAGGTTTCTTGGACCTAATAAATGGCATTGATCTTCTGGCCAGTTGGACTAGAGAAGGCAAAGAAGTAACCTAAGAGGGGATTAGGTTGAGGCAAGATGAGCTACACCTGTTTAACATTGGATGGCTTGTGCTCCTCTGACTGAAAACAGATGACTTTGAGGCCTTGGATCAAGGTCAGAGTAGTGAAACTTCAATATAGTCGCTAAGAACTTTTTCACAAACAAAGATCGTGGGGATCCCACCTTTACCTTCAGAAACCACTGCATGCACTTTCTCTATCAAAGAGTCTTTTGCTGTCAAAGGGGTCTTGTGTATGCATGTCTGTCAAGGAGAACATGTCAGAAATAAATGCATGGGCACCTAAGAGGAAGTCATGCCACATGCCTCGGGCAATAAAGACTATGCAATCAGAGGATGTGAAAACATCTAAACTTTTACTGAATCACCAAACTTTATGAAACCAGAGTTGTCAGTTATGCCTTTGGTTTATCTCAGTTTCTCCCTTTGTTCTGAATACTTTTTCTTTGTTGGAACGTTCTCAGACCAGATCTAAGACTGGAAAACAAAACTGTATTACTTTGATCTACTTTATAAATTCTATCTGCTTTTTGGGTACTGAAGGTTGAGTGCCAGGATTACTAAAGTTCTCATTTAACACATCCTCCAAGACTAGCAAAATGGGAGGGATGGGTGTAGTATGAAGTCTATCCATTTGCAACATATATTGCTTCATTTCAGGGGGATCATCAAATATACCTAGTTTATCCTGAAAACAGTTTGACAGAAAGAAAACTCTTCCAAAAGACATACAAAGGAGCAAATTTCCTGTAAATCAGAGCTATAAGCTTGTGAATCTCTAAGACAGAATCCTCTGACAAATTTTCTCCGGGGATTTCTTTAGTGACATTGCCCTCTGGGTAAGGATTCCTGAGCACCAGGACTAACAGCCTGTAATATCGGACTAGCTAAGGTTAGAAAACCATAAAAAAACATCAAAAACAGACACTGTGTCATCAGATAAACAATATTTAATCTTCTATAATTTCATTGTGGGTAACATCATGACCAAAGAAACACTTTTGGGTGGCAGTTCAACCCAATCAAGAGCTTTCAAAGGAGATGCTTCTCCCAAGCCTGTAATGGACAATGGACTAGACAAAAAGGATGTGGCTGACCTTAGGTCCATGGTGGCTGAAATAACTACTCTGCAGGAACTCGGAGAAGAAACTGAGTTGTTAAATAACAAAAGATGACCACTGCATGTACACTCACCAATGGCTAATGCACTAACTGAGCCTTCGGTGGTGGCAAGGGCACTTCATTGTGTTTTTTTGTTTTATTGTAGGTACGGTGGGAAAACAACAAGCAGAATCACAGTAAGTATTCATGCTGAAGCAGAGGATGAGGACTGAAAGCCTATAAGCAGTTCTGGAATAAATTGTTAGAAGGCAAGCTTTCAAAGAAGTGCTTACAAGCAGTACACACACACACACACACACACACACACACACACACACACATACACACACACACACAGACACACACGCGCACACACAAAATCCCTTCTTCTTTAGATTTAACAGAAAAACAGTAAAATTTCTGTTAGAAATAAAGCAGTTGTCTACAATGTCCACTGACAGAAAAGATAACAACATAAGTAGTCATGAAATGTGCCCAAGCACTAAATACCTTCAGAAATGTTTCTGCCCATTTAAAATACTTTCGAACTCCTCAATTCGCACAAAATTAAAGTTTATATAAGTATACTCAAAAATAACCTTTAAACTACAAAATAAGTCCTTAGCTAAAAAACAGTGGTCCCTGACTGAAAGCATTCCATATTCTTAAAAAGAAAGGATTTCCTAAAGGGGAAATACTGATTTTGCTGATCAGCAGAAAGCCTAATAACTACTTTATGGGTGACAGCTTGAAATCTGTGCTTATATTCTAATCCTGGTGAGAGTAAGAGCAGAGTGCAATGATTCCTGACTCTTTCTGGTGGGTGAGTGACTGTCTGTGCTTAACGTACCTGATTGGTCTAGATGTTATTCGAGACATCTACCAGAAAAAGGCTACAAGCCTACAGACTCTTGCATCATCTGGGACAAGACTGATGATCACCAAACAGGCTATGGCCTGCTTCTCTTCTTGGGATTGGTGCTAACATTTTCCTTCTGGTGAGAGAAGAAGCAAAGGAGTATTGTATCCCAAAAGAGTGAAGTTGTGATGAGACCAGCATTAGCAGTAGCCAGGCAGCAGCCATTCATGCGACTCCCCTCTTTTTATCATTCTTGACAAGCTAATTCTTTCTTTTCAGTAAGTACTGCTTGATTTCTTTCTAACTTCAGAAAATCTGTCTAAATACGTCATCCTTAAATTTTCAGGGTCTACATATTAGTTCCCCTCAAGTGTTTGGCATGCTCTCTACACACTCAGACACCATGAGTGGCATTTTTCCTGTAAAAGCACAATTGAAATTTCTCCAATATCTAGTTGCAGACAGGACAACTAGTTTGCAGTGACAAGCACTGTCCACATACTTGCAAACTGGATACTCCAGACGATTGATATTCTCACTACAACAGTCTTGTTTGCCTTTTCGGCTTTTCCCGGTTAGGGGTCGCCACAGAGGAACTCCGTTCCGCTAATGATTTGCAGTCGATTTTTATGGTGCCGAGTTGCCTGCCCGATGCCCAACCTTCAGCGAAGGCACGCCCATTCACACGTCTTTCGGAGGTCACTCGACCGCAGGGAGGACATGCAGACTTCACACAGAAGCCACTCCATCTTGATCCAACAGGAGAACCTCTTGCTGTGAGGCAACATTCTCATTCCAACAGTATAATTAATAAAAAAGGGTCTGCTGTCATGGATATGAATTTTCCTACTGTCTCATTTATTGGCTTGGTGGATAGGAGCATCGTGAGGCAATGCAGAAATTGCCTCATGTTTACTGACAACCAGTTCATTCGCAAACAAACTGATACGGTATGTGAGAGATGTATTTACACTTTGTCATTGGAGGCAAAGCTCTCATATAAAACTACTCCTAATGTCAATAAGGTTGTCAGTAGTACACATGCTGCACCCGTCATGCAGAATACAAAGCAGACATCTAGACCCACATACCCAGAGGCACTTAAATGTAACCTTCTTAAACCACAAAGACATCCTAGACAAAGTACACATGAGAAATACCCTCAGCAGCCCCAAATGCACTCTTTCAAAACAGCACCCACATCAACACACAGAGATACATATCATGGAGCCTCTACCTCTATGCCCATAAGGCAAGTCACCACACAACCCAACATTCTAATCACTGGAGACTCCATTATGAGACACACTAATATCCCTCTCACCAAGCTGAGTAAGGAAAAAGTTATGGTCAGTTGCCTATCAGGGGCTAGGATCCACCACATTACGCATGCACTCAGGTCATTGGATCACAATTACCAATATGACTCAGTCATAGTCCATGTAGGAGTAAATGACCTGAGAAGTACCTCCCTAGACTATATGAAGAGAGACATCATAGAGCTTTCGGAACATGTGTCTCAGCTGGTATGAGCCTAGCACTGAGCAGCATTTTAGCTTCTCCAAGGATGATGCCACAATATGAACAAAAGATGATTGACTTTAATAATTGGCTTAGTTTCTGGTGTCATTCTAAGGGGGGTGCAATATTTGTCAGCATGGAAGGAGATGGTTAACAGACCACGCTGCTTTGCCAGGGATGGTCTACACCTCTCCCCTCTAGACTTTTGAATATTAGCTAAAAACATTGCCTTCCCCCATAGTGCCTTTTTTAGGCAATACCAAACTGAAAGTACTTCTAACATAGTAAATCAACACCAAGAAAATCTAAAACGTATTACTGCTCAATGCTAGGAGCCTAAACAAAAAACTCCACTCCCTGGAAGCTCTCTTTACCTTACAGAATGCTGATGTCTGTGTGGTCTCAGAGACGTGGTTTAAAGCTGCGGACAGCACACCAACAGTGCAGGGTTACAACGCCTTCCACACATTCAGACCAGCTACTTCACAGGCAGGGACTAAAGGTGGAGGTGCTCTTATCTACATCAAAAATAAATATACTTCAAGGCTGGTCAAACAAGACAATGCACTTGAGCTGCTCCATGTTCAAACCACCATAGGTAAAATCCACTACCACTTTCTTGCAAGCTATAGGTCCTCCTCTATGACCCAGGAAACCCATACCATGTATTTAAACTTATCAGAAACCCTAACCATCCAACCCAATACCATATTCATGGGTGACTAGTTACTCCACTATTAACTGGGAATCCTATACGACATCAAATATACATGGTCAGAGATTCCTGGATTTTATAAACACAAACTCCCTGGACCAGATAGTTAATACACCAACCAGGGGTGCAACCATACTGGATATAGTGCTCACTAATATGGGAGAGTGCTGCACACCCCCTACTATAATGCCTTCCCTGGTAAGGTCAGACCACAAAATGGTCTCCTTTGAAGTAAAAATAAAACTTGGACCCCCAGCTAAACCAGGAATATTCCGAAACTATTCTAAGGGTATCTCCTGCTATGAAGTGAGAACCTGGCAAAATTTCAAGCCCCTATAAGCTCCTATGCAGAACTGTTCACAGAAACCATGTACAATCATGTTAATAGCTGTATAGAGGCAGATGTACCCACCAAGAAGAAGTACAGAACTAACTCAAAAAAGAAGCCACCCTGGTGGAATCACAAAACCAATCTGATGTATAACAGGAGGAAGAAAATCATTGTAAAAATTAGAAGGTACAGCACCCAGCAGGATAAAAGCACTCTCATTAAACTAAACAAACAACTCAGAGGACAAATAAAGTCTACCAAAGCCAGATTTCAGCTAAGTTTGGCCTCCCAGGCCAAGGACAACCACAAAACATTTGTTAG
Organism: Protopterus annectens; assembly: GCF_019279795.1. Taxonomy (NCBI): domain Eukaryota; kingdom Metazoa; phylum Chordata; order Ceratodontiformes; family Protopteridae; genus Protopterus; species Protopterus annectens. Next base: position 1,705,940,149 of record NC_056728.1, on the reverse strand, counting down.
CTATGTCTGCAACCTCAAAGGCAATACATAATTGTGTGCAGAGCTCATTGTTAATGGAACAACCTCTACTGAGCCAAAAGATACAGCAAACCTTCTGGCTGACAAATTCAGCTCCAACTTTACTCCTCTCTACCCTCAACCTTCCCTCAGGAAATATCATCAACTATAACTCCCACTACTATCACTAGGGAACAGGTCCTTAATGCTCTCTATAAGACCAAGAACACTGCATCAATGGGCCCACACAATATCCCAGGATGCCTTCTAAATAGCATGAAACATGACCTATCAGGGCCTCTGGAATTACTATTTAACTGTAGCCTCCAAACAGGCTTCGTGCCTCATGAATAGAGAAAGGCAACAGTCATCCCTCTGCACAAAGGTGGGCCATCTACAGACCCTGGAAACTACAGACCCATAAGTCTCACTAGTCTTATATGTAAAAACATGGAAAGCATTATCATGGAGATGATAATGCCCTGGATTAGCTTATCAACACCCCCACAAGGGGCAACAATATACTGGACTTGGTCATCATCAACATGGGGGACAAGTGCTCATACCTGAAGTAAATTCCTAGTTGGTTAGAGCAGACCATAAACTCATCATCCTCGATATCCATATAACACCCCCCCCCCCCCCAAGGAAACCACAGTGAAAAATATCTCCAAAGCAAACTTTATGCTACTTAAGACAGAGGTGGCAAACTTTGTTACTACCTTGCAGAATGACAACTTGGTTGAATCTGCTGTAGCCTACACAGAAGCACTCTACAGGCACTTGCATGAGTGCATGGACCGTGCTATCCCGAACAAAACCAAGACCCATTCCTCCAAAAAAAGGAAACCAGTCTGGTGGACCCCAGCCATAAACAAGCTCTATAATAGAAGGAAGAAATTATTACAAAATAAGAGTAAAAACCCAGGAAGGGAAGAGCTCCCTGACCAACCTCAGCAAAAAGCTAAGATCCCTTATTAAATCCTCAAAGGTGAGCTTTGAAAGAAAAATCGCAACTGACATCAAAGACAACCACAAAGCATGTTTTAGCTATGTCAAGAACCTAAATGACAACTCACAGATCTGCTCTGAACTATAACATAACGGTTCAAAATTTGCAGAACCAACTATCACCAAAATACTGGCAGATAGGTTCAGTGCAAACTTTACCCCTCCCTCATCCCCTAAAGGGCCCATATCTATACCATAATCTCAGACACCCAGGTGAGAATGGCACTTTCTAAAGCAAAAAACACAGCATCCATGGGACCAGACAGCATCCCAGGCTGCGTGTTACATTAACTCCAAAACAAACTAATCCCTCACCCAAGTGCCATGTTCAACCACAACCTCGTCTCAGGCTATGTGCCCACTGAGCGGCACATGGCAACAGTCGTCCCGCTTCACAAAGGAGGTGTCACCACCGACACCGGGAACTATCGCCCCATCAGCCTGACCAGCCCCACCTGCAAGGCCATGGAGTGCATCGTCATGGAACTCAAACAACAACATTGGGAACCTACAGACCCTGGACCCTACTCAGTTTGGTTTCGTAAGGGGCAGGTCATGTCTTCTAAACCTGGTTGACTTCTTCGAGACAGTCACTAAAGCAATTGATAAGGGAAAGATAGTCCACACGGCATACCTTGACCTTGCGAAAGCATTTGATACCATTCCCCACTCGGGAATTATAGACAAACCTCACTAACCTAAATATAAACCCCTACATTACAAGATGGGCTGCTAACTGGCTCATGGACAGAACCCATACAGTGAAAATAGGAAACGCTAGGTCCGACTCCAAACCTGTGACAAGTGGAGTACCCCATGGCGCAATCTTGGGACCTCTCCTGTTCGGTATTTACTTCTCCGAGGTACAAGCAAACACAGGGGGACTATGGCTAACAAAATTCGCAGACGACTGCAAACTGGGTGCTATAATCGAGACTCCTACTGACGTAGATATCCTTCAAAAGGGTCTCACTGAAACAGATACATGGTACAAAAATCATGGCCTCAAGCTAAATGCCAAAAAGTGCATTGTCATCCCCTTCAGGGAAAAACAAGTACCTACGAATTACCTCATAAGTGGCAGCTCACTTAACACAGAGTGTGTGATAAGACACCTAGGGGCCCAGGTGGACAGTAACCTCTACTTCGATAACCACATCCCTACGGTGGTTAGAAAATCCTTCTACATGGCCCACCTTATCACAAAGGGGTTTGCATCTAGAAAAAAATAAGTTATTGTCCCCCTCTACTCATCACTTTTTAGACCCATTATGGAGTACAATGCCCCATTTGGGATGTACCTTACTAGACACCTGCAACAACTGGAGAGGTCTCAAAAAAATCTCACCAAGAGGATAACGGGCCTAAAATAGATGCCTTATGCCAGCAGACTAAAAAAAAATTCAGCTGTACTCTGTTGCATACCGGCTACTCAGAGGTGATCTCTGCCCGACATACAAGGCTAAGTCAAACCCCGAATTATTGGAAATGATCCACCTAAGAAAAACCCAATCTACCCGAGCTACACGCTCTAGGGACCTTAACCTGACTTCTACAATAAACAGGACTTGTTGGAGGAACAGATTTGTGTCCCAGAGAGACCCCGTGCTCTGGAATAAGGTCCCCATATATGTGAGGCAGAGCTCCTCATTAGCGGTCTTCAAGAAGAATCTTGATGAGTGGATGGGAACAAACCCCAGGAATCACTTCTGTGGCCCTGCTCGAAAGTGACGCAGGTAACTAAATCACATGGGAGGCGCAAGCCAAAACATTTTGGCTAGGCTTAATTACGCCCTAGGGCCAATAGCCTAGTACCTACCTATGATCAACAAAGATATAGTAAACCTCCAGACACAGGACCTAACACAGTTTGGTTTTGTGAAGGGCAGATCATGCCTACTCAACCTGGTGGACTTCTCTGAGAAGGTCACCAAAGCTATGGATGCAAGCAAAATCATTCACACTGCCTACCTTGACCTGGCCAAGGCATTTGACACAATACCCCACTCGGGCATTGCTGACGAACTCAAGAGGTTTGGTACAAACCCATATGTCACCCAGTGGATAGCCAACTGGCTCACAGATAGGATCCAAGAAGTTAGAATTGGTGAGTCCACCTCTACAAAGAAGCCAGTCACAAGTGGAGTCCCTCAGGAATCAGCCCTTGTACCACTCCTTTTTGGCATTTACTTCTCAGAAGTCAAGGCCAATGTCAGTGGTCTCTGGCTGACTAAATTTGCAGAGGATTGCAAATTAGGAGCCGTCACTGAATCTCACACTGACACAAATGTTCTCCAAGAGGGGCTGACACAGACAAACAACTGGTGTCAGAGTCATGGACTAAAACTAAATGCCAAAAAATGCATAAAAGTATCCTTTGGGAAGTCACCCATCCCTGGTAACTATCATATTAACAACACACCCCTTAGAGGTGATCCAGTAGTCAGGGAAGTAGGGACACAGGGTTCCTATTACATGATCCAAGTTTTACAACTACGAACACCATATGGTCGAACCCATATGTTCGAAGTTGTAAAACTTCCAATACTTACAAAAATAAATAAAATAAAAAACGTACCTGACTATTTTAAGCAGTGGGGCAAGCACCCCTGCACTCCCCACTCTTTAAATATACTGACTCTGAGATTGTACTACAGTGTAGTAAAGGGAAATCTTCCCTTTCCGCACCGTACTGCATTATAGTGCGGTCTCAGAGTCGGTATATTTAAAGATCAGGGGGTGTGGGGAGGTGCAAGGGGGCTTGCCCCCTTGCTTAAAACAGTCAGGTAAGTTTTTTCTTAACATTTTCGAAGTTTTACAACTTCGAACATATGGGTTCGACCATATGGTGTTCAAAATTGTAAAACTTCAACAACGTAATAGGAACCCGGGACACACACACATAGTAATCTAGTCTTTGATCATCACTTGTCTACAGTGGTGAGGAAATCATTCTAGATTGTGCAACTTATAAAACAAAGGTATGGCATCCAAGTCCAAGGAAGTCATTGTAACACTGTATTCGGCATTCATAAGACCTATCAAGTACAATGCCCCCTTTTGTATGCACCTAACCAGGCATATCCAACAACTGGAACTTCCACAGATGTTCCTCACTAAAAGAATACAGGGCATAAGTAATATGTCCTATGCAGACCACCTCACGGCCCTATCCCTGCATTCTGTCTCCTACAAGCTTCTGAGGGGAGATCTATGCCTGGCATACAGGGCATTGTCAGACCCCACTTTGATGGACCTCCTGCATATCCACAAAACATAAAGTACCCAGAATTACCCATTCTAAAGACTTAAACCTTGCCTGTGATATAAACAGGACCTGCTGGAGAGTATTCCAGAGACTACCCCATCTATGGAACAGGCTCACCTCATCCCTGTGAAGCAGAGTTCCTCCCTAATCCAATTCAAGTGCAACTTGGACAATTGGATGGGAAACCAGAAATTCATCCCTGGTTTGGCACCTGTGTCTCTGATGCAAACAGGTAACCTGTAAATGGTTCATCTCCAAGGCCCATGCTTACACTTAAGGGTATCAAAACTCGTCAGGGATTTGGGATGCATGGCTAAGCTTAAAAAGGGCCATGTGGTCAACAATTTCTGTGAGAAAGGGCTCCCTTCTGGAGACTTATCTGCCAGAAATGAAGCTTCAAGGCTGACTGTTGCTACTGTAGAACCTCAGAGCTGCTTCTTCTCAAAGTGGCAAGAAAGTAGTGAATATTTCGCCACTTTGACTGCTGCTTTCCCTCCTCTAAGCTGTCCAACCAGCAATCAGGAGTGAAAGTGTGGGAAGGAGACAAAGCTTTGTGAAGCTGGCCAGATGGTCCATTCTTGGCAGGATACAATCCATACAGCCAAAAGGCTACGGCAGTGAAAATAGGTTCACAGGTTCATGATGACCATCAAATGCATTCTGAGTGAAATGTACAATTTATAAATTAAAGTTATGTATTCTCATAACTACGCATCTGTACTGTCCATTTTCATTCTTCCTTACAGTATGGGTAACGGACCCAGTCCCGGATCTAACCTGGCCACACTTTACAGACTTCGGATCCAACTCTTGAGCTCCTCCTTCTCCACATAATGACCTAATCCATCCCCGATACCTTAGATCAAGTTTGCTGCCTTACAGATCTTTATATAGTAGAAGAGAAGAGAAATTAATCCTGAGCTGAAACCTGGAACTACGGGCTCCAAAGGTCAATCAGGTCACTCCAGAAGATGATAGGAAGGGGGAAGGAAGGAGGGGGATTTGTGAAAGAATGAAAATGGACAACACAGCTGCATAGTTTTTAAGTACATAACTTTAATATTGGATGATGCCCTTTTCGTTCTCCCTCAATGTATGTGCAGAGTCTCCAGCTACATAAATCTTGGGTGGCCCTCATGGAAGGATATTCTGAATAACTGCTAAACCAAATGCAGCTCTGCTTCTGGAAATTATGTTCAATGTTTAATGAGTAATAAAGGTATGAACACTGGACCAGGTGGCTGCTGCACAAATATCAATGGAAGTTCTAGACCAGAAGGCAGATGAGATGGCCATGGACCTAGTTGAATGGGCCTTAGTTTTTTTTTTTTTCCAGACACCTTTACTGAATTATCACTTGTGACACAGGCAAATTTACATTCATATAAAAGTAATCAAACTATATTAATATAACAAACATTATACTTTACATATACTGCTATATGTCATATAACCTAAGTAATATTACATAAATTATTCAATTCTTGCCCTTTTTATTTTAAACAAGAAACATCTTCATTAACCCATCACTTACTATGTAGGCAATCATACATTTAAACAAACCACACCAACACATTCCTAGTCTCAAGCATCTTAAATCACAAACCTTTAGTTGATTTTGGTAGGGAGAGACCTTGTTGGGAATATATCCCAGAAATTCAATTAATTATCCATTTTGCCAATGTAACTTTAGAAATTACATACATACAAATATTTCAAGCATGGGCATTCATGGCCTCCTAGCTTGCCAATATACCATAACACTTGTTCCCATAATAAGTGCCCAAGCTGTTCTTAAAATATCTAAATTAGCACTTGCTTTAATGTAATCTGGTAGTCTGTTCCATGCAACAGCTATTCTGTCAGAGAACCAATTAGTACACTTCTCATTAGTATAGAATCTTCTACATAGGTTGTCTGATGATTCTATAGTACTTTTTGATAACCCCAAACATTCCCAGAGGTAGTTGCCTCTAAATGACCTATATACCTGAGTAAGATCTCCTCTTAGATATCTGTAAGAGACGCTGTACAACTTCAGATATTTTAGTGTTTCATAACAACTTAAATTTTCTCATCCATGCATGCTCTTGGTATATTTTCGCTGTACTCTTTCCAGTTTACTCATGCTTGTTTTCTTATAGGGTTTCCATACTGTTATTCCATACTCAGGTTTGGGTCTAATGTAACTAACAATGACCATCATATTTGATTTCCCAGACTTTATAAATCTTTTTATACAACCTACAGTTCTATAACAAGAAGTTATGTACTCACCATAACGTTCCATGTTTGTTGTCCATAATCTCGCCTTCATTCTTGCTGGATGGGTTCAGAACAGAGCATCGGTTCCAATTTGGCCTATTACTAAAGCTCGAGTGCGTCCACTGGCTCGAGGCTACACACTATCCCATCATGCTCAGGGAAGATTACCCAGATCTTGTTTGCAAGTTACTAATATATTTAGAAGTCATATACAAAATCCCAGTGGTAATAGTTATTAGCCTATGTCTCATGAGACAAGAAGGGAAGCAGAGAACACAATTCACAGCCAATAACAATTCCTCTCGAGCCTCCAGGAGTGAAGGTTGGGGGAAGGAGAGTGGGATGCAAGAATGAAGGTGAGATTATGAACAACAAACATGGAATGTTATGGTGAGTACATAACTGTTATGTTGTCCCATCTCGCCTTCATTCTTGCTGGTTGGGACAGCGCCCTAGCACCTTCTTTCTTGGGTGGCTCAAAGGAATAAACTCTTCAGAACAGTGGAACCAAAGGAAGCCCTGTTCTGGGAAGCCACGTCTACTTTGTAATGAGTGATAAAGGTATGAGGTTTGACCCATGTGGCTGTAGCACAGACTGAGTCCATAGGTAATCTGGCCTGAAAGGCGGCCAAAGTTGAAATAGCTCTGTGGCCTCTAAACTTTCCTGGCAGTTGTTTATGCTAAGAATTATATGCGTAGGTAATAGTGTCAGTAAGCCATTTTGAAAAGGTAACTTTTGATATTGGTGCACCTTTTCTGTTATCTGAGAAAGAGACGAATAACTGGTCAGAGTTTCTAAATTCCTTTGTTCTATGCAAGTAGAAGCATAACTGCCTGTGGAAATCCAATTGGTGTAGCTTATATTCTGCCTTGTTGTCATAGTTTGGAAAGAAAACAAGCAGGACTGATTCAAACTGGTCTCAGAACATACTTTGGGAAGGAATGAAGGATTTGTTCTAAGAGAGACTGTCTTTGTGAAAAACTAAATAGGGAGGGCATATGATCACAGCTTGAAGTTCTAAAACCCTCCTAACTAAAGTAATGGCCATCAAAAAGACTGTTTTCCAGGTTAGAAATTTTAGTTGGCAAGAGGAAGCTGGTTCGTATGGTGGGAGAATCAAAGTAGTCAGTACCAAATTGAGGTCCCAAGGAAGTGGTGGTTCCCTTACTGGAGGCCTTAGTAAAAATGTACCTCTCAGGAAAGCTTTGCACAATTTGTGAGATATAATTTTTGATCCCATGTCTCCTATGTGGTAGTTACATATGGTGGCCAATTGTACTTGTATGGTAGCTTCTGCTGCGTCTTCATTAAAAATTTCTGCTAAGAAATCTAAATTTGTACTTGCGGGGGCTGTGAAGGGATCTATGTGATTCTTGGAAGCCCAACAAGAAAACCTTTTCCATTTGCTAGTATAAAGCATTCTAGTTGTTGTCTTATGAGATGAAACAAGAATGTGTCTCACTGCAGGGGATATGTCTGGAAGCCTGGTTAAGATTGGAAGTGCAGCAGCCAAGCTGTCAGTTTGAGGGTTTGGATAGAGGGATGAAGCATTCCTGATTGATGAGTCAGAAGATCTGGTACCAAGTCCAGAATCCATGGCTCTTCCCGGACATGGGGCCATAGGAAAGGAAACCAGATTTGACGGGGGCAGTATGGAGCAATGAGTATTAACCTGCAACTCAACAATTTGGCTTTCTGTAGAACTTTTGGAGATTAGTGGAAATGGGGGAAAGGCATAAAGGAGTCCTGGGGGCCGAAGGTAAACAAGTGCATCCCTTAGTTACTCCCCCGCAGGGGGATTAGGGCAAGGTAGATGCTGCATTTGATGTTCATGGAAGTGGCAAAGAGGTCGCAGCAAGGCTGCCCCACTTGCAAAAAATCTGGTTCGCAATTTCCTGGTTTAGGGGCCACTTGTGAGGCATTAGAATTGCTCTGCTCAATTTGTCCGCTATCACGTTGGATTTCTCTGGAATACGCACTGCAATCAGAAAATGTTGAGAAGAGACTGCGCATTGCCATACTTTTTGGGCCTCTCGACACATGGGGTAGGATCTGGTTCTGCCTTGTTTGTTGATATACCACATTTACCGACATACTGTCTGTCTGTATGGCAACTATACCTGGTGGAAGAGAGTTCTGGAATGCCTGCAAAGCCAGAAGCATCGCCCTCATCTCTAGGACACTGATGTGCAAGTGGAACCTGTGTTCCTGCCAAGTTCCTAGGATGGTCTTTCCCAGATAATGCCCCCCCCCCCCAACCTATCTGGGAAATGTCTGTGGTCACTGTAGTTACTGGCTGAGGGAGAGTGAACGGCCTGCTTAGAGTTACCTGCATTGATTGAAGCTACCAGCATAGGTCTTTCTTGTAGGAGTCTGTAATGAAGATCTTGTGGGACATGGGTAAATCCTGCGTGGACCACTGAGCAAAAAGTAGCCACTGTAGGACTCTCATATGTAGACGTGCCAGAGGTACTAATGTTATAGCAGCCGCCATAGTACCTAAGACCTTTAGAACACACTTTGCCTGTACTTTCTTTTTCAAGAGCAAGATGGACACTTTATGGCACAGTGTCTGTACCCTGTCGTGAGTCAGTTTTGCTACCATGTCTTCTGTCTTTAAGTCTGCTTCTATGAATGTAATATGCAGTGATGGCAACAAGGCAGATTTTTCAAAATGTATGGTAATGCCCAGTACAGAGTATAGATGAATGGTGGTGTCTCTTGCTTTGGTTAGCAGATGCTCGGTGGTGGCAGTCAGGTGCCAGTCGCCTAAGTACAGAAACACCCGGAAACATAGACATCTCAGGTGAGCCGTGACTACTGCCATGCATTTGGTAAATACTCCGGGAGCTCTAGTGAGACCAAAAGGCAGAGCTCGGAATTGGCAAGGACTGGCTCCCAGCTGAAAGCGTAGACATCTCCTGGATCACCTGTCCATTTTTATATGGTAGTATGCATTCTGAAGATTGACTGAGCACATCCAATAGTCTTGTCCCAGAAAGGAGAGTACAGACTGCAGTGTCACCATCCGGAACTTTGATTTTTTTTAAGGACTTGTTCAGCCTGCTGGGATCCAAGATGGGTCAACAGTCCCCTGTTTTCTTTGGAACTAAAGAGAACCTTGAGTAAGTTTCAGATCCGATTTGGTCTGCGGGGACTTCTTGGATGACTCTCTTTCTTACCAACCTTTGTATCTCTAGGGTTGCTTTATCCCTTTGACAGGGTTGAATGTCTGGGACTGATCTTGTTTGTGGGGGTGGGGTGGAGAAGGGAATGTTGTACCGACTGTACCCATTTGTCTTGAGTGGTGTTTAGCCAGGCTTTTGGGTACAGTGATAGTCTGCCCTCAACTGCCTCCAGAGGTGGATAGGCAGGCCTCCTTTCAGGAGTGCTTATCTCAGTCGCCCTAATTTTGCGGACCCCTTCTGCCATGAGGTCGGCGTCTTCCATTATTTCCCCCTCTGCCCCTGGGGGAAAATTCACCACATGCGTCTGGCGAAGCTCCTTGGGATTCACAAAACCACATTTTCCCGCCCTTCTGGCCTTTGGGATAAGGCCTGGTAGGGAAGGAAAAACATACTCCCATGACAGATAGAGTTTTGCCTTCCTGTTTGCACCTGGTGAGAGTCTCTAACTTCTGCCCCAAACAACGATGAGCCATCAAAAGGGACGTTAATGAAGGAAGACTTGAAGGGCTCAGAAAACTCACAAAGGCACATGCAGGAATGCCTCCTCAGAGCGATTCCTGTAACAGCTGCCCTCAGCTGCATAAGTAATGAGCAGCTTAGAGGAGTTGAATACTAAACTTAAGGTAGCAAGCTGGGTGGTCACTTTGTCTGGAACCCCTCCAGCTGTGGAACCTTGGAGGGTATCATCTAGCTCCTTTAGGAGATCCCTCTCAAGTCAGGCAAAGTAGGTCAAATAGTTAAGCGACCTGAGTGTAAAGGCCACTGACGAGAATGTACACTTCTCATACCTGTCCATCATTCGAGATTCCTTATTTGGCGGATGGACAGATGAAGAAATCTCAGCTATCTCCTTTTTCGTGGCTGTCGCCACCACCAGAGCATCTATTGGGACACCTTTGGTTAAGAAATCTTTGTCTGATGGTGCAGGTATGAATCTGTTGGGCCTCCTCGGAACAGGTTCCACAGATTCTGGAGATCCCCATGCCCTTCAACTAACAATGTTGAGGAGCTGGGCGGAGACACCAAAGAGGTGGAGGGTCGAGAACCAAATACCTCCAGGTATACAGAGTTATCCTCAGAAAGGAAAAGGGTTTTCCAGCCACCTCTCTGCTTCAGGATCTCTAGGACATCTGAGAAGGAGACATCCTCAGAGGGTGACCGTAGGGACCCTTCTGAATCATCTAAGTCCGTATCTGAAGTGACAGACTCCACAGGGGAGTCTAGATGTTTCCTCTTGCATATTCTCTTCCGAGGGCCCTCACTGGAGGGGTCCTCCGGGGAGGTTTCAGAAGAGAGCGACTCACCCAATGGGGCATCCTGAGGCATTGGTTCTCTACGCCTGGGGGGAGGCATGGTAGAGAGGCAGACACAGTCACTTTTGTGAAGAGAGTGCTTGGATACAAGAGTGGAGCTGTCAAGGGTGACAGCTCACTCCTCATGACCTCGAAGGCACCACGACCCGGGCCCGAGGGAGCCTCCAGTTCCGAACAGCCAGGAGACTTCTCCTGAACCAAGGGGGTGAGCTCCGAGGCCGATGTAGGCACCAAGCTCACCCACGCCGATGCCCCGAGAGGCAGATTCAGATGCGACAAAGGTCCAATTAGACTCTCCTCCCCAGACCTTTTGACAGAAGATGGCACTGAAGAGGTCGGAGTGGAAGTCGGGACCATAAAACCTGGAGTATGTCTCAGACCCAATGGTTCCACCACAAACACATCCAAGCACTCCGGCTCCGAAACTACTCGGATCGGAGAAGGGGCAGTGGCAGTTGTCAGTTCCAATTCCTTCTGGGCTGGACTCAAAAGGATCTTGGCCAGAACCAGAGTCCGAAGCAACCTCCTGACCACCCACTCCACATCGTCATCCAACAGACTCCTGGAGGATCAAGAGGATGGGGTCGATGATTTGAAGCTTCCAGCCACCGACTGCAAAACAGGTGACTGTGAAACTGAGGAGACCGGCTCAGCCTATGGCTCCTAGTCGGTTCTGAAGAAACTGGTGAAACCAAAGGAGTTGTCTTTTTGGGCCCGAAAGCCTTCGGGTCCGAAGTTGTGTCTTTAGCTAGCTTCTTTACCGGCTCAGAAGTTGGTGCCGAAGAAGACGTCTTTTAATTGACTTATCCAGTTTTGGGGATTGAGAAGATTGGGAGGAGGTCTGGTTCCAATCTAATGCCTCAGAAAGAGGAACTTTAAGCAATCCCCTGACTATATGCTTGTTTTTGTGTTCCAGCAGGACCCTGGAACTAAAAACGTGACAAATGGAGCATGAGTCTTGAAGGTGTACTGCACCCAAACAGTAGACACAACTAGTGTGCCCGTAGGTTAATGACATTTTTTGGGAACAGGATTCATACTTTTTGAAGCCTGACTGCTTCACTTCTTTTCATTCCTTAGACATAATGGTAAGCAACAATAACAACAGACACTGGCCAGGAAACTAGATTAATAACAACAAGTTAACTATGAAAAACTATCAAAACTATTTAACACACCACACTAGTAAAGAGAATATGTAAATATATTTTCTACTTTACTTTTTTTTTTTTTTTTGAACAGTCACTCAGTGAAGAGAAAAAGGCTAGAGGAGAGGTCTCTAACTAAAACGACAGTCTCCTAGCCAGAGGAGATGTCTCTGATTTAGACGACAAAATCTCTTTAGGAAGGGGAAAGAAGTAGAAAGGGGAGACCTCTAATTTAAACAGACTAAGGAAAGAAAAAGGCAAACCCTCTAACTTAAACGGGTTTGTTAAAGATAAGAGAAAGTTTTTAGTGAAAACAGGGTAGGGATGGAGCTGTAAGCCTAACAAAAGCGACGGCCAGCCCCAAACAAATGCAACAAGCAAAAACTAGTAATTCACCACAAGGTGAGACCTAAAACACTGTAACAAACTATACCAACAACATTTATCCAAACTATTATGGAAAAAAAGAATAATATTGAAAAGCTATAATTATAGTAAAAAAGAAGTTATGTACTCACCATAACGTTCCATCTGAGTAGTTATACTTCATTTTCTGCAACCTGTGGGTATTCGGATCCAAATCGGATCTGAGCCGGCAACATTTTATCAAGCATCTGCTCCAAGCTCCTCCCCTTACCCATAATCCCTCACCTCTCCTACCTTCCCTCAGATCGAATTTGCCACTAATCAAACTATTAGCAACTCAATAACGCTAACCTAAAAGAGGTTTGGGGGAAGGAGGGAGGGACGGTTGCAGAAAATGAATTATAACTACTCAGATGGAACGTTATGGTGAGTACATAACTTCTTTATCTGAAGTAGTTAACTTCATTTATCTGCAACCTGTGGGACAGAGTCCCCAGCTATCAAAACTCCTGGGAGGCCCTCGTGGAAGGATATTCCTGAGCACCACAGAGCCAAAGGATGCTCTCCCTCTAGAGATCAAATCCAACTTATGAGAAATAAATGTATGTGACCTTGCCCAGGTCGCTGCTGCACAGATATCATCCAGAGAAACCCTAGACCAAAAAGCAGCAGAAGTTGCCATAGATCTGGTAGAATGAGCTTTAATAGGACCAGGTGGGGATAGGCCTTTATCCCTATAGACTTGCAGTATACATTGTGTAATCCATTTGGCTAAGGAGACCTTGGAAATGGCCATGCCCAAAAAGGATCTAGAAAAGGACACGAATAATTGGTTAGACTTACGAAATTGTTTAGTCCTGTGTAAATAGAAACAAAGCTGTCTATGAACATCTAACAATTGCAACTTATATTCACCCTTGTTCTGGAAATTTGGAAAGGCAGATTAATCATCTGGTTAATATTAGATTCAGAAGCAACTTTTGGTAAGAAAGAAGGGTTCGTACGAAGCAAAACCCTGTCTTTATGAAAGATCAAGTAAGGGGGCATCGCAGATAAAGCTTAGATCTCAGAAATCCTTCTAGCGGAGGTAATGACCACTAGAAAGACTGTCTTCCAGGACAGGAATTGTAAGTCTACTGACTGCTGGTTCAAACGGGGGTGCCACCAACGCCTGCAGAACTAGAGTAAGGTCCCAAGGAGGGACAGAATTCTTAACCAGGGGACGCAAAAGAAAGGTACCTTTTAGAAGGCCTTGCACAATCTCAAAAAGGCAAGAGCATTCAGATTTTAGCTGACATGAAAATTAGATATGGCTGCTAGTTGTACTTTCACTGTGGAGGAACTAGCCCCTTGTTGGAAAATATAGGACAAAAACTCCAACAGTGCAGGAACCGGGGCTGTAAATGGATCTATGTTTCTCTGAGAAGCCCAAATATAAAAGCGTTTCCATTTGCTGCAATAAACTTTCCTAGTGGAAGCTTTGTGGGATGCCATCAGAATACTCTTTACTGAAGATGAGAGACCGAGAGTCCTAGTGATCAAGGGAACTGTAGCAACCAAGCCGTCAGCTTGAGGCTGTCCAGATCGGGCAGACTGATGCCCGAGAGATGGGAAATGAGATCTGGGCAGGGATCCAGAATCCGTGGAGGAGTTAGAGCATGAGACCAGATGAAGGGGAACCACACTTGACAAGGCCAGAACGGGGCAATGAGGATCACTTTGCACCCCAGTCGGTAAGCTTTCTGAATAAACTTAGGAATGAGAGGTAGTGGGGGATAGGCATACAGTAACCCGGGAGGCCAAGCATGGACGAGAGCGCCTCAGAGTCCCCTGGGGAGGGGATCAGAGCAAAGAACTCGCTGCACTTCGTGTTGGAAGGAGATGTGAAGAGATCGCAGCAAGGGTGACCCCACACGAGGAATATCCCCTCTGCTACTGACTGTTTCAGAGACCACTCATATGGCATTAGAATAGCCCAACTCAGTCGGTCTGCTAAAATGTTGGAGCATCCCGGGATGTGCGTTGCAATCAGAAACTGACTGCTGGAAATCGCCCACTCCCACACTCTCATGGCCTCACGGCAGAGAGGGTAAGATCTGGTCCCTCCTTGTTTGTTGATGTACCAGACAACAGACATGTTGCCTGACTGAACTGCAATTGTCCCCGGGGGAAGAACAGCGTGAAAGGCTTGCAACACTAAAAGCACTGCCCTCATCTCCAGAACACTGATATGCAATCTGGTCTCGGTCTGGGAACACGTGCCTTGGACGGTCCTTCCCAAAAAGTACCCCCACCCGAGCTGGGAGGCATCCGTGGTCACTGTGGCTTGGGCTGGGAATGTTAAGAATGGACGACCTGCCAAGATTTCCGGCAATTGGAGCCACCAAAGAAGAGAAATCTTGCAGGCTCTGCTGATCCATATACGGTAGTCCATGGGAAGGTCTAACCAAGACCACTGAACTGCCAGGGTCCACTGAAGCACCCTCATGTGAAGGTGCGCACATGAAAAAATGGAAACTGCTGCAGCCATGGAGCCTAGGGCTCTGAGATCATCGCTCGCCATCGGCGTCCTGGGGCCGAGGATCACTGACACATGGGCCCGTAGATTCTGGACCCTGTCCTGAGTGAGAAAAACTTGCAATAGTAGAGTGTCCAACCGTGGCCCTATGAATTCCAAGGTCTGTGTCGGGTTCAAGCGGGACTTGGAGATGTTGATGGTAATCCCTAGATTGACTGCAAGATGCAGGAAGGAGTCTCTGGCTTTGCAAAGTAGATGCTTGGTGGCAGCAACGGGAAGCCAATCGTCTAGGTAAGGAAACACCTGAATTCCCTGAAGCCTCAGGTGAGCCGCTACTACTACCATAACCTTGGTAAACACCCCGGGGCTGTGGTGAGACCAAAGGGTAGGGCTCTGAACTGGAAATGACTGGCTCCCAGCCGGAAGCGAAGGAATCTCCTGGAGCTTCTGCAAATCTTGATGTGGTAGTAAGCACCCTGGAGGTCTATCGAGCACATCTAGTCACATTCCCGGAGGTAAGGTAGAATGGACTGCAAGGTGACCATTCAGAATTTCTGCTTGGCTACAGAAAGGTTCAAGGTTGACAGGTCCAATATGGGTCTGAGGTCCCCCGTCTTTTTTGGCACTAAAAAGAACCTGGAGTAAACGCCCGATTCAGACTGATCTGGGGGGAATCGGTTCAATGGCCCAATTGTAAAGCAGCTTTGAAATTTCGTGCACTGTGGCCCTCCCTTTGAGTGGGTGGAACATCCAGGAGGTGCTTTGATTGGATGGGTGGGGCAACGAACGGGATGGAGTATCCTCTGGATATTATTTGGAGCACCCATCGGTCAGTCGTAATGGACTCCCAAGCCGTTAGGTGCAATGACGATATTCCCCGACTGTCTCCAGAATAGGACAGTCGGGCAACCCTTCTGGGTTGCTGCGTGGGTCTGTCCGAGAAGGTCTCCCTAGACCATTAGTTCCTCGGACCCCCTCTGCCTCTGGGGCGGCGTCTGTCTTTGTCCCCCTCTGCCTCTAGGGGACAAGTTGTCCTGAGTGTCCCGAGAAAACTGAGATTTTCAGAACCACTTCTTCTTCTGCCCTCTCTGATTCCTAGAAAAAGGATCTTTGAGGGCTAGAGAAGCAGACTCAGACAACAGACAGAGTTTTCCCGTCCTTCTCGCTCTGGACCAAGGTGTCACAAACTGTCTTCACAAACAGGGAGGAACCGTCAAAGGGAGCATTTGTGAATGACGCCTTGAAAGGGTCTGCGAATTGACAGAGTCTAAGCCAAGCATGCCACCTCATAGCTACTCTGGTCCCAGCCGTCCTAGACACTCCTTCCATGGCATGGGAAAGAAGATGCATGGATGTGTTTGAAACGGATTTCAGAGTCAACATGTTCACCGAGAACAGTCACTTGTCCTCTGGCGACAAGGACTCTGAGGAGACACAGTGAATTCCGTGACCAGGCCTCACTGGAGTCGAATGACATGTGCCAAATAATTCAGCGCTCGTATGGAAAATGTCGCTGAAGAAAGACTCGCTTCCCAAAGCGATCAACCATCCTAGACTCTTTGTCCGGAGGGTGGACCAAAGAACTTTCCTGAGCCAGTTCTCTCTTGGTGGCAGCTGCCACTACCATAGCATCCACAGGGGATCCCTTTTACCAGGCCTGTCTGTGGGAGGAGAAAGGATCCTGTCTGGGCATTTGGACACTGGCTCTATGGTATCAGGCTCCTTCCATGCCCATGTGGTAATAAGATCCACTAATGGATCTGCAGGAGGGGACACCCAGGATGTAGATGGACCCGTGCCAAAGGCCTCCAGGAATATTGACTCGTCTGTAGAGGGTTTTGGGGCTGACCAACCTCCCCTCTGGTGGAGGATTTCCATGATGTCTCCAAAGGAGGCATCCTCGTAAGGTGACCTGGGGGAACCCTCACCTTCACCCAAGTCAGTATCTTCTGTGAGGGACACGGGGGAGTCCATGTGCCACCTCTTACACGTATGCTTATGGGGGGCCTCCTCAGTGGGACTCTCATAAGATCCACGATGGGATCCACCTGGGGATCCTCTAGCATGGGCTGTCCCTGGGACAAGCTGATGGGAGTCATGACCAGATCCACGGCAGCCTGGGTGGAGTCTAAGGCAATGGGCTGAGGTCTCAATCCCTGGGAGTGAACCTTCTCCACCACGTCGAAGGCCAAAGGACAGCTCACCTCCTTGGCAACCAGCAAGTAAGAAGTTCTCCCCGGCTCCATTGTGAGGATCGGAGCAGAGGCCAAGGTAGCCAGGGTTCTGAAGGAATGGCTCGCATCTGACAAAGTCAGAGCCGAAGACATCTCCGTTCCCTCGGATCCAGCTCCCGGTTCTTGGCCCAGACAGTTGCTCGTATCCGAACAAGTCTGCTCAGAGGAACTCAAGGTAATGGCCGGCGTCGAGGTTGGAGGAACCGTTAGCGCCGAACCCCCAGCTCCGAGGATCCATAAACCCCGAAACCGCAGGTCGGATCGGGGAAGGAGAGATAGGATGGAAGAGGAGCATAGAGGTCCCCTCTCCGGCCAGAGAGGGGCCTGGCAAGACTGCCATTTGGATCCGAAGGAATCTCCATCATCCTGTCCACATCAAGCTCCGACAAACTCAGAGTCAACCGCAAGGAGGTAACTGACTTGGATCTGGCCTTGTGAGATGACCTCGAAGAAGGCCTCTGGTCCGAAGGCTCCAGTGGCTCCGGGGAGAACCTCAGAGAATGGAGCCAAGGAGAAGTGGTCCTAACAACTTTTGAAGGTGGACTGGGAAATGGCTCCCACTCAGGAGATCGCTTGCTGTGCCTTTTCACCCTTTTCTCTTTCTCCGTCTTGTCCTTTGATTTAGTCCCCACCTCAGCAGGCTTGGAAGGAGGTCGAGTCCCAGCCTGGGGTTGGTCGGCTACTGGAGCCGATGTCGAGGCCATCGTTAAGGCCCTGGGGTTGATCCCCGCACACACCATGGCAGACTAAGATGGGGAACACCCAGGCAAATAACACACAGAGTGTGGCCATCAGCCGGTGAAAGCCTGTGGCCACACACTGTCCATTTTTAAAAGGTTGGTTTTGGCTGGTCAGCCATAACACAACTCCACTCAGCCAAACACTAAACCAGAAACACAAACACACACACACAAGGGTTGGTTAGGCCTACTCTACCTCAAACACAAACTTCCTAAACTTTTTTTTAACAACAAACCGATGAAAAGACGAAGGGGAGGAAGGGTTGCTCACAAACAACTACTCTCACACACTAAATATAAGTACCAAAAGTTCCACTTACTACACCCAACTTGCAGCTATAGAAACCACGATGCATACGCATGAAGCGGCAAACGAGATCTGAGGGAAGGTGAGAGGTGAGGGATTATGGGTAAGGGGAGGAGCTTGGAGCAGATGCTTGATAAAATGTTGCCGGCTCAGATCCGATATGGATCCCAATACCCACAGGTTGCAGATAAATGAAGTTAGCTACTTCAGATCTAATACTTTGTCGAAGCACCTTTTGATTTAACTACAGCATTCAGTCTTCTTGGTTACACACCTGCCATCAATTAAAGAGACTCTGTTTAACCCCCAAGTTCAGCTGTCCTAGCAGAATTTTCCTAACATTTACTCAGTTGCCTGCTACAACAAAAGCCATGGTTAGCAAAGAGCTTATAAAACATCAAAGGGATCTCATTGTTGAAAGGTATCAGTCAGGAGAAGGGTACAAAAAAATTTCCACAGCATTGGACATACAATGGAACACAGTGAAGACAGTAATCAAAAAGTGGAGAAAATATGGGACAACTGTGATGTTGCAAAGAACTAGACGTCCATCCAAAATTGATGAAAAGACAAGACGAAAACTGGTTAGGGAGGCTGCTAAGAGACCTACAGCAACACTGAAGGAGCTGCAGGAATTTCTGGCAAGTACTGATTGTGTACTACATATGACAACAACCTTCCGTATTCTCCATATGTCTGGACTATGGGGTAGGGTTGCAAGATGAAAGCCTTCTTACACAGAAAAACATCCAGGCCTGGCTACAATTTGCAAAACAATACATCAAGTCTTCCAAAAGCAAGTGGGAAGATGTGTTATGGTCTGATGAGACCAAGGTTGAACGTTTTGGCGACTTCGCATCACCAAAAGAACACCATCCCCACGGTGAAGTATGGCGGTGGCAGTATCATGCTTTGTGGTTGCTTTTCTTCAGCTAGAACTGGGGCTTTAAGTCAAGTTAGAGGGAATTATGAACAGTTCCAAATACCAGTTTTGGCCCAAAACTTTCAGGCATCTGCTAGAAAGCTGAAGATGAGAGGAATTTCACCTTTCAACACGACAATAATCTCAAGCATACATCCAAATCAACAAAAGAATGGCTTCACCAGAAGAAAATTAAAGTTTTGGAATGGCCCAGCCAGAGCCTAAACCTAAATCCAACAGAAAATCTGTGGGGTGACCTGAAGAGGGTTGTGCACAAGACATGCCCTCACAATCTGACAGATTTGGAGCGCTTTTGCAAGGAAGAGTGGGCAAATATTGCCAAGTCAAGATGTGCCATGCTGATAGACTCCTACCCAAGAAGACCGAATGCTGTAAATAAAATCAAAAGGTGTTTCAACAAAGTATTATTTTAAGGGTGTGCACACTTATGCAACCAGCTTATTGTACGTTTCTTATTTTTATATTTTTTCCCCTAACAGATTTGGTTTTCAATTGAATTGTATAGGTTATAGGTTGCATAAAAGGTGAAAAAGTTTTGAAATGATTTATTGTGGTCTCATTGTTTTATATTCATAGGTAGGTACTAGGATATTAGCCCTAGGGCCTATATAAGCCTAGTCAAAAGGTACCCTGGCTTTCGCCACCCAAGAAAATTATTTTCCTGTGCCCTGTCGAGCAGAGCCACAGAAGTGATCCCTGGGTTTTTGAGGACTAGAGAAGCAGACTCCGACAACAGACAGAGTCTTCCCGTCCTTCTCGCTCTGGACCAAGGTGTCACAAACTGTCTTCACAAACAGGGAGGAACCGTCAAAGGGAGCATTTGTGAATGACGCCTTGAAAGGGTCTGCGAATTGACAGAGTCTAAGCCAAGCATGCCACCTCATAGCTACTCTGGTCCCAGCCGTCCTAGACACTCCTTCCATGGCATGGGAAAGAAGATGCATGGATGTGTTTGAAACGGATTTCAGAGTCAACATGTTCACCGAGAACAGTCACTTGTCCTCTGGCGACAAGGACTCTGAGGGAGACGCAGTGAATTCCGTGACCAGGCCTCACTGGAGTCGAATGACATGTGCCAAATAATTCAGCGCTCGTATGGAAAATGTCGCTGAAGAAAAGACTCGCTTCCCAAAGCGATCAACCATCCTAGACTCTTTGTCCGGAGGGTGGACCAAAGAACTTTCCTGAGCCAGTTCTCTCTTGGTGGCAGCTGCCACTACCATAGCATCCACAGGGGATCCCTTTTACCAGGCCTGTCTGTGGGAGGAGAAAGGATCCTGTCTGGGCATTTGGACACTGGCTCTATGGTATCAGGCTCCTTCCATGCCCACGTGGTAATAAGATCCACTAATGGATCTGCAGGAGGGGACACCCAGGATGTAGATGGACCCGTGCCAAAGGCCTCCAGGAATATTGACTCGTCTGTAGAGGGTTTTGGGGCTGACCAACCTCCTCCTCTGGCAGAGGATTTCCATGATGTCTCCAAAGGAGGCATCCTCGTAAGGTGACCTGGGGGAACCCTCACCTTCACCCAAGTCAGTATCTTCTGTGAGGGACACGGGGGAGTCCATGTGCCACCTCTTACACGTATGCTTATGGGGGGCCTCCTCAGTGGGACTCTCATAAGAGGGCTCGTAAGTCACGGAGGGTTCCATGACAGGATCCAACTGGGTTCCTCTAGCATGGGCTGTCCCTGGGACAAGCTGATGGGAGTCATGACCACATCCACGGCAGCCTGGGTGGAGTCCAAGGCAATGGGCTGGGTTCCCAATCCCTAGTAGAGTACCCTCTCAACCACGTCGAAGCCGAGCGCACCTCCTTGGCAACCAGCAAGTAAGAAGTTCTCCCCGGCTCCGTTGTGAGGATCGGAGCAGAGGCCAAGGTAGCCAGGGTTCTGAAGGAATGGCTCGCATCTGACAAAGTCAGAGCCGAAGACATCTCCGTTCCCTCGGATCCAGCTCCCGGTTCTTGGCCCAGACAGTTGCTCGTATCCGAACAAGTCTGCTCAGAGGAACTCAAGGTAATGGCGGCGCAGGTTGGGGGAACCGTCTGTGCCGAACCCCAAGCTCCGAGGATCCATAAACCCCGAAACTGCAGGTCGGATCGGGGAAGGAGAGATAGGATGGAAGAAGAGCATAGAGGTCCCCTCTCCGGCCAGAGAGGGACCTGGCAAGACTGCCATTTGGATCCGAAGGAATCTCCATCATCCTGTCCACATCAAGCTCCGACAAACTCAGAGTCAACCGCGAGGAGGTAACTCACTTGGATCTGGCCTTGTGAGATGACCTCGAAGAAGGCCTCTGGTCCGAAGGCTCCAGTGGCTCCGGGGAGAACCTCAGAGAATGGAGCCAAGGAGAAGTGGTCCTAACAACTTTTGAAGGTGGACTGGGAAATGGCTCCCACTCAGGAGATCGCTTGCTGTGCCTTTTCACCCTTTTCTCTTTCTCCGTCTTGTCCTTTGATTTAGTCCCCACCTCAGCAGGCTTGGAAGGAGGTCGAGTCCCAGCCTGGGGGGGGGGGGGGGTTGGTCGGCTACTGGAGCCGATGTCGAGGCCATCGTTAAGGCCCTGGGGTTGATCCCCGCACACACCATGGCAGACTAAGATGGGGAACACCCAGGCAAATAACACACAGAGTGTGGCCATCAGCCGGTGAAAGCCTGTGGCCACACACTGTCCATTTTTAAAAGGTTGGTTTTGGCTGGTCAGCCATAACACAACTCCACTCAGCCAAATACTAAACCAGAAACACAAACACACACACACAAGGGTTGGTTAGGCCTACTCTACCTCAAACACAAACTTCCTAAACTTTTTTTAACAACAAACCGATGAAAAGACGAAGGGGAGGAAGGGTTGCTCACAAACAACTACTCTCACACACTAAATATAAGTACCAAAAGTTCCACTTACTACACCCAACTTGCAGCTATAGAAACCACGATGCATACGCATGAAGCGGCAAACGAGATCTGAGGGAAGGTTGGAGATGGTGATGGGTTATGGGTAAGGGTGAGGAGCTTGGAGCAGATGCCTAAAAAGTTGCCGGCTCAGATCCGATATGGATCCCAATACCCACAGGTTGCGGATAAGTGAAGTTAGCTACTTCAGATCTAATACTTTGTCGAAGCACCTTTTGATTTAACTACAGCATTCAGTCTTCTTGGTTACACACCTGCCATCAATTAAAGAGACTTTGTTTAACCCCCAAGTTCAGCTGTCCTAGCAGAATTTTCCTAACATTTACTCAGTTGCCTGCTACAACAAAAGCCATGGTTAGCAGAGAGCTTATAAAACATCAAAGGGATCTCATTGTTGAAAGGTATCAGTCAGGAGAAGGGTACAAAAAAATTTCCACAGCATTGGACATACAATGGAACACAGTGAAGACAGTAATCAAAAGTGGAGAAAATATGGGACAACTGTGATGTTGCAAAGAACTAGACGTCCATCCAAAATTGATGAAAAGACAAGACGAAAACTGGTTAGGAGGTGCTAAGAGACCTACAGCAACACTGAAGGAGCTACAGGAATTTCTGGCAAGTACTGATTGTGTACTACATATGACAACAATTTTGTGTATTCTCCATATGTCTGGACTATGGGGTAGGGTTGCAAGATGAAAGCCTTCTTACACAGAAAAACATCCAGGCCTGGCTACAATTTGCAAAACAATACATCAAGTCTTCCAAAAGCAAGTGGGAAGATGTGTTATGGTCTGATGAGACCAAGGTTGAACGTTTTGGCGACTTCGCATCACCAAAAGAACACCATCCCCACGGTGAAGTATGGCGGTGGCAGTATCATGCTTTGTGGTTGCTTTTCTTCAGCTAGAACTGGGGCTTTAAGTCAAGTTAGAGGAATTATGAACAGTTCCAAATACCAGTTTTGGCCCAAAACTTTCAGGCATCTGCTAGAAAGCTGAAGATGAGAGGAATTTCACCTTTCAACACGACAATAATCCCAAGCATACATCCAAATCAACAAAAGAATGGCTTCACCAGAAGAAAATTAAAGTTTTGGAATGGCCCAGCCAGAGCCTAAACCTAAATCCAACAGAAAATCTGTGGGGTGACCTGAAGAGGGTTGTGCACAAGACATGCCCTCACAATCTGACAGATTTGGAGCGCTTTTGCAAGGAAGAGTGGGCAAATATTGCCAAGTCAAGATGTGCCATGCTGATAGACTCCTACCCAAGAAGACCGAATGCTGTAAATAAAATCAAAAGGTGTTTCAACAAAGTATTATTTTAAGGGTGTGCACACTTATGCAACCAGCTTATTGTACGTTTCTTATTTTTTATATTTTTTCCCCTAACAGATTTGGTTTTCAATTGAATTGTATAGGTTATAGGTTGCATAAAAGGTGAAAAAAGTTTTGAAATTATTTATTGTGGTCTCATTGTTTTATATTCATAGGTAGGTACTAGGATATTAGCCCTAGGGCCTATATAAGCCTAGTCAAAAAGGTACCCTGGCTTTCGCCACCCAAGAAAATTATTTTCCTGTGCCCCTGTCGAGCAGAGCCACAGAAGTGATCCCTGGGGTGAATTTCCTATTTCCCATCCAATCATCAAGATTTTTCTTGAAGAGTGCTAATGAGGAGCTCTGTTTGACATAGATAGTTAGTCTGTTCCAGAGTATGGGAAGTCTCTGGGACAGGAATCTATCCCTCCAGCATGTTCTGTTTATTGTGGTGACAAGGTTTGGGTCCCTAGAGCATGTAGCTCGGCGGGATTGGGATTTCTTTAAGTGGAGCATGTCCAACAGCTCTGGGTTTGACATAGCTTTGTATGTTTGGCAGAGATCGCCTCTGAGTAGGTGATATGCGACGGACAACAACTGTTATATGTTCCAGGGTTGTCTTTATTGTCACAGTTACACAGTTTATAGTATTGTTGTTATTATTGAACATGTAATAATCACAGGTCTCATAAACTACCTTTAACAAAAACCTGGCATTTCAACAGCGGTGTGTACACTTCTTTTATATCCACTGTAGATCCTGATATTAAATATTTTCTTGATTTTTTTGCACTCAATGTCGCTTTCAAAACTTTCCACATTCCATCTGAAGTTTTTCCACTGAACACCTCACTCCAGTTAGTCTTACATAGTGACAGTTTTGCTTCTATATAATCTGTAATTAACCTTCTGTGCATTGGTTTAAATTTCAGTTTGGCAGAATTATCCAACAAGAAATTAACCTTTATAACCCCAAGATCACTGCACATCAACGGTGGTAAAACTTGACTTGAAGTAACAGCAATTACTTTAGGAACACAAACAACGCCTAGTATGTTCCATCCCCTGGTAGGTTTTTTATACAATCTGAAGCAATTGCTGTTCATGAATATACATTGTGAATAATTTCCATACTAATGTTAAGTTGAATCAATATTGTTCCAGTCAGTTTCTGCAAATTTAAGTCCCTAGCTAATATTATCCTTCCTCCTGTAAGCCATGCAAGAAATGTATGAATTTCTAGGTCATCTTACACCTTGACTTTGGTGGTCTATACACTCCAACAATTGTTATATGTCCCAGGGTTGTCTTTATTGTCACAGTTACACAGCCTATAGTATCGGTGTTATTATTGAACATGTAATAATCACAGGTCTCATAACTACCTTTTAATCCCCATCACAAACACCTCCACCTGATTTTTTGTTAGAATATCTGTTACAGTAAAAACATTTATACCCTGACAGAACTGATTTCCAGTCACTGTTTTTTAACCATGTTTCACAAACAATAACATCAATCTTTGTGGAACGAGTAAATTTTCCAATAAAAATCTATTATTAACGCCCTAGCATTGCTAAATAATAAGGAGATGCATCAAATGTTGGTATCTGTGAACGGTTAAATGTTCGACCTGGCAAAAATCCTGCCTAGTGTTTGTCAAATATCTGCTGCAAAAATTCTCTTCCCTGATCTTGACAAATGCACACTGTCCTGTCTGAACACGTGTGCCTAAAACTAGGCTTAGATGCTCTACACATTTCCATTTTTTAAAACAGGACATTTTTTTCCATGTAGGTACTTACCCAAAAAATCTTTTCCTTCACAGTAACCAGACTAACCTTTCTATAGGTGATTTGTGAAAAATACATCCTAACACCAGTACAAGCTATACTATCTAAGAGGGCTATCAGTTCCCTACTAACAGTCAGAGAATCCTTGTAGATGACATTATTTGTACTGACATGAATAAAACCGGATCCATACTTCTTTACATTAAGACGTTCCACAAGGCTTGTCTCGCATCTTCTGTTTTTGGTCCTGGCAAGCATAACACTATTTGAATGAAGTATGTCGACCACAATGTAAGGGCAACTGGCAAAGAGACACCAGACCCGTAGATGGTACTATTCAGCACAAATAAACGGCACGTTGCAAGAAAGTTGAAATAAAATTAGTTTTAATACCAACAATCGAACAGCAGAAAGCACAAAAAGGACGAAGCGCTTTCACCAGGTATACTGGCTTCATCAGAGTCACAGTAACACAAACAGCTTGCTGCTGGGAGGAAGGGTTGCTCACAAACAACTACTCTCACACACTAAATATAAGTACCAAAAGTTCCACTTACTACACCCAACTTGCAGCTATAGAAACCACGATGCATACGCATGAAGCGGCAAACGAGATCTGAGGGAAGGTGAGAGGTGAGGGATTATGGGTAAGGGGAGGAGCTTGGAGCAGATGCTTGATAAAATGTTGCCGGCTCAGATCCGATATGGATCTGAATACCCACAGGTTGCAGATAAATGAAGTTAGCTACTTCAGATCTAATACTTTGTTGAAGCACCTTTTGATTTAACTACAGCATTCAGTCTTCTTGGTTACACACCTGCCATCAATTAAAGAGACTTTGTTTAACCCCCAAGTTCAGCTGTCCTAGCAGAATTTTCCTAACATTTACTCAGTTGCCTGCTACAACAAAAGCCATGGTTAGCAGAGAGCTTATAAAACATCAAAGGGATCTCATTGTTGAAAGGTATCAGTCAGGAGAAGGGTACAAAAAAATTTCCACAGCATTGGACATACAATGGAACACAGTGAAGACAGTAATCAAAAAGTGGAGAAAATATGGGACAACTGTGATGTTGCAAAGAACTAGACGTCCATCCAAAATTGATGAAAAGACAAGACGAAAACTGGTTAGGGAGGCTGCTAAGAGACCTACAGCAACACTGAAGGAGCTGCAGGAATTTCTGGCAAGTACTGATTGTGTACTACATATGACAACAACCTTCCGTATTCTCCATATGTCTGGACTATGGGGTAGGGTTGCAAGATGAAAGCCTTCTTACACAGAAAAACATCCAGGCCTGGCTACAATTTGCAAAACAATACATCAAGTCTTCCAAAAGCAAGTGGGAAGATGTGTTATGGTCTGATGAGACCAAGGTTGAACGTTTTGGCAACTTCGCATCACCAAAAGAACACCATCCCCACGGTGAAGTATGGCGGTGGCAGTATCATGCTTTGTGGTTGCTTTTCTTCAGCTAGAACTGGGGCTTTAAGTCAAGTTAGAGGGAATTATGAACAGTTCCAAATACCAGTTTTGGCCCAAAACTTTCAGGCATCTGCTAGAAAGCTGAAGATGAGAGGAATTTCACCTTTCAACACGACAATAATCTCAAGCATACATCCAAATCAACAAAAGAATGGCTTCACCAGAAGAAAATTAAAGTTTTGGAATGGCCCAGCCAGAGCCTAAACCTAAATCCAACAGAAAATCTGTGGGGTGACCTGAAGAGGGTTGTGCACAAGACATGCCCTCACAATCTGACAGATTTGGAGCTTTTGCAAGGAAGAGTGGGCAAATATTGCCAAGTCAAGATGTGCCATGCTGATAGACTCCTACCCAAGAAGACCGAATGCTGTAAATAAAATCAAAAGGTGTTTCAACAAAGTATTATTTTAAGGGTGTGCACACTTATGCAACCAGCTTATTATGCTTCTTATTTTTATATTTTTCCCCTAACAGATTTGGTTTTCAATTGAATTGTATAGGTTATAGGTTGCATAAAAGGTGAAAAAGTTTTGAAATTATTTATTGTGGTCTCATTGTTTTATATTCATAGGTAGGTACTAGGATATTAGCCCTAGGGCCTATATAAGCCTAGTCAAAAAGGTACCCTGGCTTTCGCCACCCAAGAAAATTATTTTCCTGTGCCCCTGTCGAGCAGAGCCACAGAAGTGATCCCTGGGGTGAATTTCCTATTTCCCATCCAATCATCAAGATTTTTCTTGAAGAGTGCTAATGAGGAGCTCTGTTTGACATAGATAGTTAGTCTGTTCCAGAGTATGGGAAGTCTCTGGGACAGGAATCTATCCCTCCAGCATGTTCTGTTTATTGTGGTGACAAGGTTTGGGTCCCTAGAGCATGTAGCTCGGCGGGATTGGGATTTCTTTAAGTGGAGCATGTCCAACAGCTCTGGGTTTGACATAGCTTTGTATGTTTGGCAGAGATCGCCTCTGAGTAGGTGATATGCGACGGACAACAACTGTTATATGTTCCAGGGTTGTCTTTATTGTCACAGTTACACAGTTTATAGTATTGTTGTTATTACTGAACATGTAATAATCACAGGTCTCATAAACTACCTTTAACAAAAACCTGGCATTTCAACAGCGGTGTGTACACTTTTTTTATATCCACTGTAGATCCTGATATTAAATATTTTCTTGATTTTTTTGCACTCAATGTCTCTTTCAAAACTTTCCACATTCCATCTGAAGTTTTTCCACTGAACACCTCACTCCAGTTAGTCTTACATAGTGACAGTTTTGCTTCTATATAATCTGTAATTAACCTTTTGTGCATTGGTTTAAATTTCAGTTTGGCAGAATTATCCAACAAGAAATTAACCTTTATAACCCCAAGATCACTGCACATCAACGGTGGTAAAACTTGACTTGAAGTAACAGTAATTACTTTAGGAACACAACGCCTAGTATGTTCCATCCCCTGGTAGGTTTTTTATACAATCTGAAGCAATTGCTGTTCATGAATATACATTGTGAATAATTTCCATACTACTGTTGCTGAATCAATATTATTCCAGTCAGTTTCTGGCAAATTTAAGTCCTCAGCTAATATTATCCTTCCCTCCTGTGTTTCATGCAAGAAATGTATGAATTCCTCTAGGTCATCTGCACTTGACTTTGGTGGTCTATACACTCCAACAATTGTTATATGTCCCAGGGTTGTCTTTATTGTCACAGTTACACAGCCTATAGTATCGGTGTTATTATTGAACATGTAATAATCACAGGTCTCATAACTACCTTTAATCCCCATCACAACACCTCCACCTGATTTTTTGTTAGAATATCTGTTACAGTAAAAACATTTATACCCTGACAGAACTGATTTCCAGTCACTGTTTTTTAACCATGTTTCACAAACAATAACATCAATCTTGTGGGAACGTAGCAAATTTTCCAATAAAAAAAACGTTATTATTAACGCTCCTAGCATTAGCAACAATATGAGATGCATCAAATGTTGGTATCTGTGAACGGTTAAATGTTCGACCTGGCAAAAATCCTGCCTAGTGTTGGTCAAATATCTGCTGCAAAAATTATCTTCCCTGATCTTGACAAATGCACACTGTCCTGTCTGAACACGTGTGCCTAAAACTAGGCTTAGATGCTCTACACATTTCCATTTTTTAAAACAGGACATTTTTTTCCATGTAGGTACTTACCCAAAAAATCTTTTCCTTCACAGTAACCAGACTAACCTTTCTATAGGTGATTTGTGAAAAATATATCCTAACACCAGTACAAGCTATACTATCTAAGAGGGCTATCAGTTCCCTACTAACAGTCAGAGAATCCTTGTAGATGACATTATTTGTACTGACATGAATAAAACCGGATCCATACTTCTTTACATTAAGACGTTCCACAAGGCTTGTCTCGCATCTTCTGTTTTTGGTCCTGGCAAGCATAACACTATTTGATGTTCATTATCTTCTCTGCAGATATAAGAATCAGTTCCTCTAATAATTGAATCTCCAATTACAAGAATATCTTTGCTGGCCAGCTCTGAAGAATTTTCAGCTTCTGATACAGTAATATCTGCTCTATCAATTGTTACAAAGGATAGATCTTCATCACCATTAGTCTTATTAATCCCACTGTTATTAAATTCTCATCTAGCTGGTATCATAAATCCACAGCTTGAGCTATGTAGTCATCGGTCTTAGTTTTCTTTTTTCTTACAGTCAAGTTCTTCAGTCCTTCCATGTTCAATTTTGATTTCTTCCTTTTCACCTGCCCCTTGTCTCTTTTTTCTACCTTCTCTTTTGGACAAATGATGCATTTTTCTGTAGACTGAAGGTTTTCAGATAGAAAAATATCATCATTCCCTGTAACCTGTGTCTTGCATAACAAAGCAGTGTTCTGTTTAGTATGTATTCTCTTTCCTTTACATTAATTAGTTTCTTTTTCTTCTTTGTTATACGTTGTGAACTTCTTCCTTTCTTTCTTTTTTTGTTTCCTTCTACATGAACCAGATCCTCAGATTGCTGAATACTAAGTTGCATCCAGAATTCCAAATTTGTCAGGGGCATCGTCTTGTTTCACAGGGGTTGAATGATCTTTGCAAACAATAGATGAATCATTTCCTAAATGTGTTCTATTTGTTGTTTGCCTAGCATTATTTTTATTTCACCATCTAGTCATTAATATACGAAACAACAGTTCTCTAAACCATGCCAACTGCACAAGTGTAATCATCATCAAGTCTAGATTTACTTCCATCAGTGGCAAACAAATCATCCATCCTTTGACACGAGGAATACAGATCACCAGTGTCATCAGCTGTTACCTTTAAATATGCACAGCATTTATTACACTGTACAAGATATTTGTGCATTAACAAATCGTTAATTGTGTACTCATTTAAGGAATCCATGTTCAGCTTCAAACGAATAAAATATTGTAAAAGAAAAAAAGTTATGTACTCACATTAATGTTCCATGTGAATTGTCCATTTCACCTTCATTCTGTACTGGTGGGTTCGGAACCCATCCTTGGTTCCGACTCACGCATTTACAAAAGCTAGAGGTCTCCAACTAGCTCGTGGCTTACTCCCTATCCCAAGATGCTCTAAAGAATTCCCCAGATCTTGTATGCTGGTATACTAAAATGCACATATAAAAGATTTTTGATTATTTACAAGCCAAGAAGAGGGTCAGAGAATATTAGATGCCAAACAGTAACCTCTCGATCCACCACGAGCCAAAGGCTGGGGGCAGGAGGGTGGCATGTAAGAATGAAGGCGAGATGGACAACTCACATGGAACGTTATGGTAAGTACATAACTTCTTTATATTATGCTGTGCTGTCTCACCTTCATTCTGTACTGGTGAGATAGCGTCCCTAGCACCATCTTTCTTGGGTGGCTCGCGGGAGAACATTCGTCAGAACAATGGAACCAAAAGAGGCCCTGTCCCTGGAGGCCAAATCCACTTTCTAATGAGTGATAAAGGTATGAGACCTTGCCCATGTTGTTGCAGCACAAATGGCATCAATTGGCAGTTTTGCACGAAAAGCAGAAGCAGTAGAAATAGCCCTGGTAGAATGAGCTCTTATTTTGCCTAGAAGTTGTTTGTTTACGGACTGGTAGGTGAATGTAATGCAATCTGACAACCATCTGGATAGAGTGGATTTAGCTACTGGAGCACCTTTCTTGCAGTCTGAAAAGGATACAAACAGTTGGTCAGACTTTCTAAAGTCCTTTGTTCTGTGCAAGCAGAAACATAACTGACTGTGTACATCTAGCTGATGTAACATATAAAAAAACTGGTAAGTCTACGGACTGGTTTAAGTTTGATTCTGAGCATACCTTTGGTAGAAAGGACGGGTTCGTACGAAGTGAGAGATTGTCCTTATGGAATAGTATACAGGGAGGTTTGATGGACAACGCTTGTAGCTCCGAAACTTGCCTAGCTGAAGTGATTAGTACTAAGAAAATAGACTTCCAGGTTAAAAACTTTAGGTCACAGGATGATGCGAGCTCAAAGGGGGAAACGATTATACGGGATAATACAAAATGTAGGTTCCATAGGGGTAGAAGTGGTTTAATGGGTGGTTTTAACAGGTTAGTACCTCTCAAGAAAGCTTTGCAAAGTCTGTGGGATATAATATTTGAACCCCCTTCTCCAAAATGGAAATTCGAGATTGCGGCTAGTTGAACTCTAATAGTAGCTGCGGCTGTCCCCTCCTGAAAAAGCTTCACTAAAAATTCCAGTATGGAGGGTATAGGTGTACAGAAAAGGTCAAGATGATTTTCCAAAGCCCAGGAAGAAAATCTTTTCCATTTGCTGAGATAAAACCTTCTCGTAGAAGCTTTGTGAGAAGAAATAGGTTCATACTAGGCTATCTGCCCTAGGGCATTTATAAGCCTAGCCAGAGTGTGTTTGGCTTTCGCCACCCATTTTAAATTAATTTTGCTATGCCCTTTTTTGAGGTTAGTATACTGTGCCTCTGTCTAACAGTGACACAGAAGTGATACCCGGAGTATACCTACGATCTCCCATCCACTTATCAAGATTCCTCTTGAAGAGAGTCAATGAGGGACTCTGCCTAACCTGGACTGGGATTATATTCCAGAGTGAAGGGAGCCTCTGGGTTATGAATCTGTCCCTCCAGCATGTCCTATTTATTTCAGTGCTGAGGTTCAAGTCTCTCGGAGCGTGGCTCGATGGGATTTGGATTTTCTGAGGTGCAGCATGTCCATTAATTCCGGGTTGGACATGGCTTTATACGTCAGGCACAGATCGCCTCTGAGCAGGCGGTATGCCACTGAGTAGAGCTGGAGTTTCTTTAACCGGGTAGCATATGGCATCTGTTTGAGCCCTTTGATCCTCTTGGTGAGCTACTTTTGGGGTCTTTCCAGTTGCTGAAGGTGCCTGGTAAGGTACATCCCAAAAGGGGCATTGTACTCAATTATGGGCCTGATGAGGGATGAGTAAAGAGGCACGATGACCTCCCCTGATCCAGATGTGAATCCCTTCATGATTAGGTGGGCTATATAAAATGTTTTTCTAACCACTTTGGCCACGTGGTTGTCAAATGAGAGACTGCTATCAACTTGGGTCCCCAGGTCTCTAATTACTTCTTCTGTACTTAATGGATTACCACCTATGTGGTAATTTGTGGGCACTTTGTTTCTGCCAAAGGGGATGACTATACACTTTTTGGCATTTAGCTTGAGGCCATGGCTCTGGCACCAGTTGCCTGTTACTATGAGGCCCTTTTGGAGGATGCTTATGTCAGCTGGAGAGTCGATTATGGCGCCCAGTTTGCAGTCATCTGCGAACTTGGTCAGCCACAGTCCTTCCGAGTTGGCCTGTACCTCCGAGAAATATATACCGAACAAGAGAGGTCCCAGGACTGAGCCTTGTGGGACGCCACTTGTAACTGGTTTGGAGTCTGACATGGCTCCAGCAATTCTAACCATGTGGGTTCTGTCCTTGAGCCAGTTTGCAACCCATCTAGTGACATAGGGGTTTATATTTAAGCTGGTGAGCTTACCTATAATGCGCGAGTGGGGTATTGTATCGAAGGCTTTTGCGAGGTCCAGGTAGGCTGTGTGGACCACCTTCCCCTCGTCAATGGCCTTGGTGACTGTTTCAAAGAAATCGACCAGGTTTAAGAGGCAGGATCTGCCCTTAAAGCCGAACTGGGTAGGATCCAGTGTCTGTAGGTCCCCAATATCTTTATTTATGAGGTCCATGATTATCATTTTCCATAGCTTTGCAGACCAAGCTAGTCAGGCTTATGGGGCGATAGTTTACAGGATCCGTTGAGGCACCACCTTTGTGGAGAGGGACCACTGTTGCTGTACGCCACTCTTTGGGTACATATCCTGTAGTAAGGCTGAGATTGAACAGTAGTTTTATGTTTGGGTTTAGCTCTTCCTGGAATTCATGTAGGACCAGCCCGGGACACCGTCTGGTCCCATTGATGCTGTGTTTTTTGCTTTGGAGAGGGCGGCTCTTACCTGAGCATCTGAGATGTCACGGGGGGCAGCACTCTGCTGGGATAGATATTTGCCCTTTTGGTGGGGAGGACGGGAGAAGTTTGCGCTGAACCTATCAGCTAGGATGTTGGCAATGTCTGTGGGTTCGGTGTATTTTTTGTCATTTTGGACTAATTCTGAGCATATCTGGGAATTCCCACCCAGGTTCCTAACATAACTAAAGAAAGCCTTGTGATTATCCTTAGTGTCCTGTGCAATTTTTCTCTCAAAGCTGGCCTTAGACGATTTTATGAGAGCCCGTAGTTTTTTGCTAATACTGATCAGAGATGCCTTCCCTTTTTGGGATTTTGCTCTATCATGTAGTAGCTTCCTCCTTCTATTGTATAGTTTGTTTATGGCTGGGGTCCACCAGACAGGACGTCTGCCTGGAATCAAGATATGTTGTACTGAAGATGAAAGGTTAGGTAGCCTGGCTATGTTTGGAATAGGAGCAGCCATGCTGTCAACTTGAGAGTTTGAAGAGTTGGATGGAGCCTTCCCGACAGGGGGGGGGTCAGAAGATCCAGAACTGGGTCCAGAATCCAGGGTTCCTCCTGAAGATAAGGCCACAAGAAAGGGAACCAGATTTGATGAGGCTAGTAAGAGGCGACAAGTATTAAGGTCCTTCCCAATGCGCTGGCTCTCCGAAGAACTTATCAACGGAAAAGAAGGAAAGGCATAGAGGAGACCAGAGGGTCAATCGTATACAAGTGCATCCCTTGGGGACTCACCCGGAGTGGGGATTAGGGCCAAGTATCTGCTGCATTTGGCGTTCATGGATGTAGCAAAAACGTCATAGCAAGGCTGGACCTATTTTCAGACAATCATTTCCGCTATGTTTTGTTTCAGGGACCACCTGAGGCATCACTATTGCCCTGCTGAGTTTGTCTGCTATCATGCTGGATTTCCGAGGGATGTGCGTTGCTACCAAAAAACGTTGGAAGGACATTGCCTACTGCCATACTCTCAGGGCCTCTTGACGAAGGAGGTAAGATCTGGTTTCTCCTTGTTTGTTTATATACCATACCACTAACATTGTCCGTTTGGATAGAAATAGTTCCTAGAGGAATAGAGTCTTGGAATGCCTGCGACGCAAGAAGGACCGGTCTCATTTCTAGGGCATTGATGTGCAAGTGAGCCTCATGATCCTGCCAAGGGCCTTGGACTGTCCTTCCCTGATAATGCCCCACCCACCCTATCTGGGAAGCATCCACGGTCACTGTGGCTAACGGTCGTGGTAGAACAAAGGGTCGACCTAAGGTCATTTGACTGGAGTGTAGCCACCAATGAAGGTCTCTCCTGCAAAATTCCGTTAATATGATCTGATGTGACACTACGTTCCTGCATGGACCACTGAGTGAACAGCAGCCACTGTAAAATTCTCACGTGCAGGAGCACTAACAGAGTTGCGTTTATCGCTGATGCCATGTTGCCTAGTACTTAACTGTCCTTGCTTGAACCTTCCTTTTGAAAGGACAAGACTATAAACTGTTGCCGCAGGACTTGTACTCTTTCTGGGAGAAGCTTTACCATCATTTTTGTAGTATCTAGATCTGGGCCTATAAAAACGATATGTAGAGATGTCAATAAGGCAGATTTTATGTAATTTATTTTGATCTCTAAACAGGAGCAGAGTTTCAGAGTGGTGTCTCTTGCTTCTGTTAGTAGATGCTTGGTGGTGGTGGTTAGGAGTCAGTCGTCTAGATACGGAAACACTCGGAATCCTAGACGTCTCAGGTGAGCCATAACTACTGCATACATTTGGTGAACACTCTGGGGGCTGCACTGAGACCAAAGGGCAGGGCTCAAAAAGTACAGTTTTGTACCTACCATAAATGTAGATGTCCGAACTGGATAGCATCTGCAGTCATAACAACTGGGTTGTCCTGTCGTCAGGCAGCCCTTCAGTCGGCCGGATTCCAAAGTCCGGGTCCGGCTTCGGCTGATGTCGCACTTCACCCGACGTCATCTCTGTTGGTCTTCGGGTATAAAAGCATCAGCCGACGCCATTTTCCTCAGTGTTTCTTGCCCCGGATGCCAGTAGCCCTCTTGAAGGCTAAAATTTGGATAGATGCCAATGTTTCCAAAAGGATAGAGGTAAACACAGAATTAAGCATGTATGTACATATATACAAACAAATACACCATAAAAGACTCCCCCCCCACCAGCTAGCTATTAGGAGGGTAAACACCCTAGGAGTACCACAGAGGGGAAGGAGGGAGGGTAATCCTGACTGCAGATGCTATCCAGTTCGGACATCTACATTTATGGTAGGTACAAAACTGTACTATGTCCTTCATGGATGCATCTGCAGTCATAACAACTGGGTAGAATACCATAGCCAACTAGGGCAGGAGGATAAAAGTAGATTATGGTGCGTTTAGGATCCCTTGCAGTACAGCAGTGGCAAACCCTGCTCGGGATCTGGAATATAGAGGCAAATTATAATGCTTGGCAAATGTATGCACGGAGGTCCAAGTAGCCGCCTCAATAATGTCTTTGGTTGCCACTCCTCGTAAGAAGGCTGTGGTAGTGGCTGTTGCCCTTGTAGAATGAGGTCTTATGTTCTGTGGAATTGGTTTTCCATGGAAGGAGTAACAGAATCGTATGCAATTTCCTATCCATTTGGAGATTGTCTGTTTGGAAATAGCTTTTCCTTCCCTTCCTGTTGCATAGGCTACAAAAAGTTGGTCAGTCTTTCTGCTACTTTTTGTTCTGTCCAAGTAGTAGCGTAGCTGTCTATGTACATCCAAGGTATGCAGTATTCTTTCCCTCTGTTTTGTGGGTTGGGAAAGAAGGTAGGTAGGTGGATTGCCTGGTTTAAAGACACTCTGGATACCACCTTAGGCATAAATGTAGGATTAGTCCTCATGGACACTCTATCTTGGTGGAAGATTAGGAAGGGTTGCACTGCCATTAAGGCCTGTAGTTCTGAAACCCTCCTTGCTGAAGTAATTGCCAGTAGGAAAGCAGTTTTCCATGACAGGTGTTGTAGGTCTGCTGTTGCTGCTGGTTCAAAGGGTGATAGTGTCAACTTTTCTAGCACAAAGTTTAAGTCCTAAGCT
Source organism: Protopterus annectens (assembly GCF_019279795.1). NCBI lineage: Eukaryota > Metazoa > Chordata > Ceratodontiformes > Protopteridae > Protopterus > Protopterus annectens. The sequence goes on along the minus strand of NC_056728.1, from coordinate 1,705,903,736 downwards.
GGTAATGGTGGTTTCCTTGGAGGTTTTACATTCTTGACTCCTCTGAGGAACTGCCTGAGCAAAGGGTGCGAAAAAACAGGTGGATCAAAGCTGTATTCTGCTGAAATAGCTGATGCATGTATCTTGATGGAGGAGTAGGACAGGCCTGAATGAAGAAGTTCGGCCAGATACTCCAGAATGTTAGGCATATCTATGTTTGACACATCTTTTCCTCTTTCAGTACTCCAAATGACAAACCTTTTCCATTTTCCAGCATAGTTCCTTCTTGTTGAAGGTCTGCGTGCTTCAAGAATAATGTCTTTAACTCTTTGGGAAAGTTCTGGATTAGCTGCTGCTATGTGATGTTCCATGCAGTCAGTTGCAACGCTTTTAGGTTTGGAAGTATGATGCTGTAGTTGTTCTGAGTTAACATCAAAGGCATCAGGTGTATTGGCCACATATTGTTCGAGACATGCTCCTCAGCAGTGGGTACCAGTGTTGTCTTGGCCAGTTTGGAGCTATCAGGATTATCCTTGGACGTTCTTCCTTGATTTTTAGTAGTACTTTGTGTATCAAGGGAAGAGGTGGGAATGCATATGTTGTTAGGCCTTTCCAGCTGAAGGAGAGCGAATCCACTTTCCATGCTAGTGGGTGGAATGTCCTTGTGCAGAATTTTTTGAGCTGGTGATTGAGAGGTGATGCTAATAGATCTATCTGAGGCATTCCTCATTTCTTTGAGATGGTCTTGAAGATGTCCGGTGCAGCTTCCATTCGTGGGCATCCGATGTGGTTCTGCTTAATATGTCTGCTAGAGTATTTTCTTTTCCCGGTACAAATATTGCCTGTAACTGGATGTTGTAGCTGAGTGCCAGGGTCCACAGCTCCAAAGTCATTCTGCATAGAGCGTATGAATGAGTGCCTCCCTGTTTGTTGTTGTACCACATGACTGTGGTGTTGTCTGTCCTTATCATCAACTGGCCCTCTTTGAGAAATGGTCTGAACTTTTGGATTGCCAGTTTTACTGCCAGCATTTCTTTTAGGTTGATGTGCAGGTGAAGTTGATCCTGTGTCCACAATCCTTGCACGCATTTGTCCAGCATGTGGGGCCCCCATGCTAGGTCTGAAGCGTCTGTTGTGATGGTCTGGCTTGCTTGACATCTGCGAAAGGGTAGGCCTGGGTTTGACTGGCATGCCTGAGCCCACCATAGGAACTCCTGTTTTAAGCATGGAATTAGTGGGATTTCTGTTTCTAGGCTGTGTCTGTGTTGGGACCATAAATTCTTTAGGTACCACTGTAGTTTTCTCATATGTAGTCTGGCAAATGGGACCAAGATTATGCATGATGCCATGAAGCCCAAGGCCTGCAGTACTTTTCTTGCTGTTAACTTGTTCAGTTTTGTTAGTGCCAAGAAGTAAAGAGGGAGTTCTTTTTGTTTTTCTGTAGTTAGGAATGCCATTTGTTTTACTGTGTCCAATTCCGCACCCAAGAATGTCCTTGTTTGGGATGGTATCAGCCTCGACTTTTGTAAATTGACTGTGTATCCCAGTGCTTGTAGCAAGTAAATGACCCTTTGTAAATCTGTTGTCAGCTTGCTTTTGTTGTCCCTTGTAGCAGGCAGTCGCCCAGGTATGGGTAAATTTGAATTCCCTGTAGTCTGCAATGGCGATTACTGATGCCAGGCATTTTGTGAATACTCTGGGCAGTAGATAAGCCAAAGGGCAATGCTGAGAATTGATAGTGCTCTGATCCTGCAAGAAATCTGAGGTATCTTCTGCAGATTGGTCGAATGGGGACGTGCAGGTATGCCTCCTTGAGATCTAGAGTTACCAGCCAACACTCCTTGCCCAGCATGGGAAGAAGTTGCTGTAGGGTCAGCATTTTGAATTTTGGGACAATGATGTATGTATTTAAGGTGGACAGGTCGAGAATTGGTCTCCAACTTTTTCCTTTCTTGGAACTAGGAATAGTCTGGAGTAGAACCCCTTTCCTTGCTCTGCTGTTGGCACTCTTTCCACAGCTCTCATGTTTGCTAACTCCATTATCTGTTGTAGAGCCTCTGTTTTTGATTTGGAGGTAGATTTGGCATTCCTCTTTTGACTGGTAAAGTGTGGAAGTGGAACCGTAACCTTGATCTATGGTTTGTAAAATCCACTTGTCTTTTGTTATGTAGTGCCAGTTCTTTGAAAATAAGGTTAACTTTCCGCCTAGAGGAGCTGCTATTTGTTCCCTGGTAGGCGGATTTAGGTTAAGTCACTGTGGTTGTGTTGAAGTAGTGGCAGTGGTTGTGTCTGTGCCTCTGTTGTTACCTTGCCACTGTCGTCCTCTGTAGGCACCTCCTCTGGATTGGTTTCTGCCTCTGGAACGACTATGCCTGCCCCTTTGAGATCTTGTGGAGTCAGGAAAGGACCAATTTTGGCAGGCCAGTTCCTGCTAAACCTTGGGGTTGAACCTGCAAGAAATCTTTAACCGTTTGAACAGATTTTGCCTTTTCTTCCATTTTCTTCATAACCTGCTGGGCAGGTGTACCAAACAAACTTGTCTTATCCATAGGAGCATCTAGCAACTTAGCTTTAACATGATCCGGTAAAGCTTGCTCCTTTAGCCATGCATGCCTTCTTATCACTGTGCCAGTCATGGCTGATCTAAATGAAGCCTCCAGTGCATCATAGCCACATTTTAAGGAATGGTTACTAACCTGTTGTATGTTATTTACCATTTCTAATACATATTTCTTATCAAGAGATTCATCAGTGGTTAGCTTTTTAGTTAACTGATCAAGCATAAACTCTTGGTATTGTATCATGTGAAACTGACAGTCTAAAGCTCTAGCTGAGAGAGTAGCTGAAGTGTAGACCTTTTTACCCCATCTGTCTAATGACCTTGCTTCCCTTTCAGAAGGAATAGGGTTTTAGCTATGGTCGCTACTGCCTTGGGACCCTGGGATATAGTTTCTGGGTCTGCAAGTGGGGCCTTGTAAGGGTGGTGATGAGTATCTGGCACCCTGTAAAATCTGTCTGGTTTGGCAGGGGCTGGCGGTAAAGAATCTGGAGCGGAGCAGACATCATTGAAAGCATCATCCACCACAGAGAGAACAGGAGGTATAGCTAAGGGCCTGTGCTGTGGAAGGTGCAGAAAGGTCCTAAGTCTTTTCTGGAGTCTGAAAATCCTGTTGCTGCCATTGGAACTGCTCTCGCATGGCATGTAAGGTTTCCCCAAAGGAGAATTCTTCTGGTGGGGAAGCAGCTGGAATGGATTCTTCAGCATCAGAATCTTCAAAATTGGAGAAAGGAGCCTCTGGCTGGTCAGTTATGTCTGATTCATCAGCAGAATCATCAGAGGACACTGGCTCAGGGGCTCTGCCCTAGGTCTCTTCTCTGGGGCTGAGAGGCCCTGTCTGGGTGAGATTGAGATCCTCTAATTAATGAAATTAAATCTTCTGCCAAAGTAAGCATTTGAGAACTAGAAGAGGGCCTGGTTGTGGGGGGTTTAACAGGCACTGTTTTAGTAGTCTTGGCTGCTTTAGCCCTGGCGAAGGCCTTAATGGACATGGCTGCTGGAGGCCTAGCAGCACCATGTGCTGGGGTAGAGACATCCAAGGGAATGGTGTCTGATAAGTCAGTGTAGTGGATAAAATTTCTGAGGCCGATTCAAGAGTGGGAGCAGGGGCCTCAGTTGCAGAGATAGATTCAGCTGTACTTTGATCAGTTTTCTCGGTTTCGGCCGAAACTGAGACACTCGCGGTTTGCTTAACCATGGTTTCGGCCGAAACCGCGGACCGCGAGTGTCGGTCTTTATCTTTGCGGTTTTTGGCAGATTGGGTAGTCGGAGGATCCGACGGCATAATGTACGCAAAATCAGAACCGAAAAACTGTTCTGCAAACTCCGACCGACGCCTAAGCGTCGGTTGAAAGAAGCACAGGCGAACAGGCTGCTACGTCGTGGGCTGGGCCTAAACAAGGCAGACAATAAGAGTGGAAATCTTTATGAGGTATTTGTTTCCCACAGGTTAAACAATTATTAACTTTTTCTGACATCGGCTGAGGCAAGAAAGAGTCCCCAACGGGGTACTTAGCTTTAGAAGTCTTCGAAGTAGTATTCGGTAGAAGTAATCTCTGGATCTGACCGACCGGCACTTGCGAACAGCTTCTGCTTCGGGCGCCACGCGGCAAGAAAGACTGAGGAAAATGGCGTCGGCTGATGCTTTTATACCCGAAGACCAACAGAGATGACGTCAGGTGAAGTGCGACATCAGCCGGACCCGGACTTTGGAATCCGGCCAACTGAAGGGCTGCCTGACGACAGGACAACCCAGTTGTTATGACTGCAGATGCATCCATGAAGGACATCTGGTAATGACTGGCTCCCACCGGAAGCACAGATGACTCCTGGATGGCCTGTCCGTTTTATATGGTAGTACACATCCTAGTGGTCTAGAGCACATCCAATTGTCTTTCCCCAGAAAGGGAAGTATCAGCTGCAGTGTTACCATCTGGAACTTTGTCTTTGTTACAGATTTGTTCAATCTGCTGAGAACCAGTATGGGTCTCAGTCCCCCGTTTTCTTTGGAACTAAAAAGAAAGTACAGTTTTGTACCTACCATAAATGTAGATGTCCGAACAGGATAGCATCTGCAGTCCTAACAAATGGGTTGTCCTGTCGTCAGGCAGCCCTTCGGTCGGCCGGATTCCAAAGTCTGGGTCTGGCCTCGGCTGGTGTCGCACTTCACCCGACGTCATCTCTGCTGGTCTTCGGGTATAAAGGCATCAGCCGACGCCATTTTCCTCAGTGTTTCTTGCCCCAGATGCCAGTAGCCCTCTTGGATAGCTAAATTTTTGGGTAAATGCCAATGTTTCCCAAAAAGTAGAAGGCAAATACAAAAAATATGCATGTATGTACATATATACAAACAAATACACCATAAGAGATCCCCCCAAGCTAGCTATTAGGTGGGCAATACCCTAGAAGTACCACAGAGGGGAAGGAGGGTGGGTAATCCTGACTGCAGATGTGCATTTATGGTAGGTACAAAACTGTACTATGTCCTTCAAGAATGCATCTGCAGTCATAACATATGGGTAGAATACAATAGCCAAACTAGGGGAGGAGGAATAAGAATTATGGTGTACTTAGGATCCCTTGCAACACAGCAGTGGCAAACCCTGCTCGGGATCTAGAGTATAGAGGTAAATTATAATGCTTGGCAAATGTATGCACGGAGGTCCAAGTAGCAGCCTCAATAATGTCCTTGGTAGCCACTCCTCGTAAGAAGGCTGTGGTAGTGGCTGTAGCCCTTGTAGAATGAGGCCTTATGTTCTGTGGAATTTGCTTTCCATGATAGGAGTAACAGAATCTTATGCAATTTCCTATCCACTTGGAGATTGTCTGTTTGGAAATTGCTTTTCCTTCCCTTCCTGTTGCATAGGCTACTAGGAGCTGGTCAGTTTTCCTATTGCCCTTGGTTCTGTCCAGGTAGTAGCAACTGTCTATGTACATCCAAGGTATGCAGCAGTCTTTCCCTTTATTCTGTGGATTGGGAAAGAAGGTAGGTAGGTGGATTGCCTGGTTTAGAGACAGTCTGGATACCACCTTAGGCATAAATGTAGGATTAGTTCTCATGGATACTCTATCTTGATGGAAGATTAGGAAGGGTTGTACTGCCATTAAAGCCTGTAGTTCAAACCCTTCTTGCTGAAGTAATTGCCAGTAGGAAAGCAGTTTTCCAGGATAGGTGCTGAAGGTCTGCTGTTGCTGCTGGTTCGAATGGAGGGAGTGTCAATTTTTCTAGCACAAAATTCAAGTCCCATGCTGGTAATGGTGGTTTCCTAGGAGGTTTTACATTCTTAATTCCTCTGAGGAACTGCCTGAGTAGAGGATCTTGAGAAGACAGGGGAATCGAGGCTGTATTCTGCAGAAATAGCTGATGCATGTATCTTGATGGAGGAATAGGACAGGCCAGTATGAAGGAGCTCTGCCAAATACTCCAGGATGTTGGCAATATCTACCTTTGACACATCTTTCCCTCTTTCCGTACTCCAAATGACAAACCTTTTCCATTTTCCTGCATAGTTCCTTCTAGTAGAAGGTCTGCGGGCCTCAAGGATAATGTCTTTAACCCTTTGGGATAAATCTGGGTTAGATGCTCTTATGTGATGTTCCAGGCAGTGAGTTGCAGAGTTTTCAGGCTTGGATGTAGGATGTTGTAGTTGTTCTGAGTCAACATCAAAGGAATCAGGGGTAGAGACCATGCCCCCCCCCCCCCCCCCGAGACATGCTCCTCAGTAATGGATACCAGTGTTGTCTTGGCCAATTTGGAGCTATCAGAATTATCCTTGGCCGTTCCTCTTTGATTTTCAGTAGTACCTTGTGCATCAAAGGAAGAGGAGGAAACGCATATGCTGTCAGGCCTTTCCAATTGAAGGATAGAGAGTCCACCTTCCAAGCAAGAGGGTGGTATGTCCTTGTGCAGAATTTCTTGAGCTGGTGATTGAGTGGGGATGCAAATAGGTCTATTTGTGGCATTCCCCATTTCTTTGTGATGACCTTGAAGATGTCCGGGTGTAGCATCCATTCGTGAGCATCCGAGGTAGTTCTGCTTAACATGTCTGCTAGGATGTTTTCTTTTCCCGGTACAAATATTGCCTGTAATTGAATGTTGTAGCTGAGAGCCATATTCCACAGGTCCAGAGTCATTCGGCATAGGGGGTATGAATGAGTGCCTCCCTGTTTGTTGATGTACCACATGACTGTGGTGTAGTCTGTCCTTATCATCAATTGTCCCTCTTTGAGGAATGGTCTGAAATTCTGGATTGCTAGTTTTACTGCCAGCATCTCTTTTTGATTTATGTGCAGGTGTAGTTGATCTGGAGTCCATAAACCTTGAATGCACTTGTCCAGCATGTGTGCCCCCCAACCGAGATCTGAGGCGTCCGTTGTGATGGTTTGGCTTGCTTGAATGTTGTGAAAAGACAATCCTGGGTTTGCCTGGCATGTCTGAGCCCACCATAGGAACTCTTGTTTCAGGCATGGAATTAGTGGTATTTCGGTTTCTAAGCTGTGCTTGTGCTGAGACCATAAATTCTTTAGGTACCACTGTAGCTTTCTCATATGCAGTCTGGCATGGGGGACCAAGATTATGCAGGATGCCATGAAACCCAAGGCCTGCAGTACTTTTCTTGCTGTTAGTTTGTTCTGCTTTGCTAATGCCAAGAAGTACAGAGGAAGTTGTTCTTGTTTTTCTGCAATTAGGAATGCCATCTGTTTTACTGTGTCCAATTCTGCACCCAAGAATGTTATTGTCTGGGATGGTATCAGTTTTGACTTTTTTAAATTGACTGTGTATCCCAGGGCTTGTAGTAAGCAAATGACTCTTTGTAAGTCTTGTGTCAGCTTGCTTTTGTTGTCCGCTTGTATCAGGCAGTCGTCCAGGTATGGATAAATTTGGATTCCCTGAAGCCTGCAATGAGCGATTACTGATGCCAGGCATTTCGTGAACACTCTGGGCGCAGTAGATAAGCCAAAGGGCAATGCTGAGAATTGATAATGCTCTGATCCTGCAAGAAATCTGAGGTATCTTCTGCAAATTGGTCGTATGGGGACGTGCAGGTATGCCTCCTTGAGATCTAGAGTTACCAGCCAAAACTCCTTGCCCAGCATGGGAAGAAGTTGGTGTAGGGTCAGCATTTTGAATTTTGGAACGATGATGAATGTGTTTAAAGCGGACAGGTCGAGAATAGGTCTCCAACTGTTCTCTTTTCTTGGTACTAGGAAGAGTCTGGAGTAAAATCCCTTGCCCTGTTCTGTAGGTGGTACCCTTTCCACAGCTCTCATCTTTGTTAATTGAGCTATTTGTTTCAGGGCTTCTGACTTTTGATTTGGTGGCAGGTTTGGCATTCCTCTTTTTGCTGGTAAGGTGTGGAAATGAAACCTGTAGCCTTGGTCTATAGTTTGCAAAATCCAGTTGTCTCTTGTGATATAGTGCCAGTTTTTTGAAAATAAGGCTAACTTTCCGCCTAAGGGTGCTACTGTTTGTTCCCTGGTAGGCGGTGTTAGAACCAAGTCACTGTGATTGTCCTGTTGCAGTGGTAGTGGTTGCATCCGTGCCTCGTTGGTTATTGCCTTGCCACTGGCGTCCCCTGTAGGCACCTCCTCTGGTTTGATTTCTGCCTCTGGAACGCCTATTCCTGCCTCTCTGATTTTTAGAGGAGTCTGGAAAGGACCAATTTTTGGAAGGCCAGTTCCTGCTGAACCTTGGGGGCTGTACCTGTAAGAAATCTTTAACTGTTTGTACAGATTTTGCCTTCTCTTCCATTTTCTTCATTACTTGTTGGGCAGGAGAACCAAATAGACTGACCTTGTCCATAGGAGCATCTAATAGCTTTGCTTTAACATGATCCGGCAAGACCTGCTCTTTCAACCATGCATGCCTTCTTATAACTGTGCCAGTCATGGCTGATCTAAATGAAGCCTCCAGTGCATCATAGCCACATTTTAAAGAATGGTTACTAACCTGCTGAATGTTATTCACCATTTCTAGAACATATTTCTTATCTAAGGAATCATCAGAGGACAGTTTCTTAGTTAACTGATCAAGCATAAACTCTTGGTATTGGATCATATGAAACTGACAGTTTAAAGCTCTAGCTGAGAGAGTAGCGGAGGTGCATACTTTTTTACCCCATCTCTCTAAGGACCTGGATTCCCTATCAGAAGGGAGAGGGTTTTTAGCTGAGGTTGAAGCTACTGCCTTAGGACCCTGGGAGATAGTCTCCAGATCTGCAAAAGGGGCCTTGTATAAGTGGTGATGAGTGTCCGGTACCCTGTAGAACCTGTCGGGCTTAGCAGGGGCTGGAGGTAAAGTATCAGGAGCAGTGCAAACATCATTAAATGCATCATCCACAACAGGAAGAACTGGAGGTATAGCTAAGGGCCTATGCTGCGGTAAGTGTAAAAGGTCCTAAGCCTTTTCTTGAATCTGAGAAATCTTGTCCCTGCCATTGGAATTGCTCTCGCATGGCATGTAAGGTTTCCCCAAAGGAAAATTCCTCTGGTGGAGAGGCCGAAGGAATAGATTCTTCAGCATCAGAATCTTCATAAGTAGAAAGAGGAGCTTCTGGATGGTCTGTAATGTCTGATTCATCAGAAGAGTCATCTGAGGAGCCTGGCTCAGGGGGCTCTGCTCTAGGTCTCTTTTCAGGAGGTTGTGAGGCCCTGTCTGGGTGAGATTGGGATCCTCTTATTAAAGAGATGAGATCCTCTGCCAAAGTAAGCATTTGTGAACTGGAGCTAGGCCTGTGAGAGGGGGGCTTAACAGGCACTGATTTAGCAGTTTTGGCTGCTTTAGCCCTGGCAAAGGCCTTTATAGACATGGTTGCAGGAGGCCTAGCAGCACCACGTGCTGGGGTAGAGACATCCAAAGGAATGGTGTCCGATAACTCTAGAGAAACCACATTAGTAGGCAAAATTTCGGAGGCCGATTCAGCTAGGGTAGAAGGGGCCTCGGTAGTAGTCATGGATTTGGCTGTAGATTGAACCGTTTGCTCGGTTTCGGCCGAAACCGAGACACTCGCGGTTTGCTTTACCGTGGTTTCGGCCGAAACTGCGGACCGCGAGTGTCGGTCCTTTTCTTTGCGTTTCTTGACAATTTGGGTAGTCAGAGGATCCGACGGCATAATGTACGCAAAGTCTGAGCCGAAAAACTGTTCAGCAAACTCCGACCGACGCCTAAGCGTTCATCGGTTGAAGGAAGCACAGGCTAAACAAGCTGCTACGTCGTGGTCTGGGCCTAAACAAGGTAAGCAGTAAGAGTGGAAATCTTTATGAGGTATTTGTTTCCCACAGGTTAAACAGTTATTTACTTTTTCTGACATCGGCTGAGGCAAGAAAGGGTCCCCAACGGGGTACTTAGCTTTTAGAAGTCTTCGAAGTTGTATTCGGTAGTATTAATCTCTGGATCTGACCGACCGGCACTTGCGAACAGCTTCTGCTTCGGGCGCCACGCGGCAAGAAAGACTGAGGAAAATGGCGTCGGCTGATGCCTTTATACCCGAAGACCAGCAGAGATGACGTCGGGTGAAGTGCGACACCAGCCGAGGCCAGACCCAGACTTTGGAATCCGGCCGACCGAAGGGCTGCCTGACGACAGGACAACCCATTTGTTAGGACTGCAGATGCATCCTTGAAGGACATCCCTGAGTAAGTCCCGGATCCTATTTGGTTTGCAGGGACCGGCTGGATGATTCTTTTTCTAGCAACGTCTGTATTTCTAGGTTGGGATGGGAAAAGAAAAAGGTAGGGAGAAACCTCTGGATATGATGCTTTGTACCCATTTGTCTTTTGTTATTTTTAGCCAGGCAACTGGGTAGAGGGATAAGTGACCCCAGACCGCCTCCAGAGAAAGACAGATGGGTCTCCTTTCAGGAGCGCTGAAAGGGCTTACCAAAGAAAGATTCTCTATTGCCCTGGTTCTACGGACTCCCTCTGTCGCGTGGTCGGTGTCTTCCATTATTGCTTTCCCCTCTGCCCCTGGGGGAAGGCTCACCACCTGCGTCTTGAAAAACTCTCAGAGATTTTCGAAACCACATCTTTCCTCCCTTTTGACCTTTTGGATAAGGCCTAGAAGGTATGGAAAAGTGGACTCTGACGGCAGAGGGAGTTTTTCCTTCCTGTTCACATCTGGTTAGTGTGTCTTTGACCTTAGGCCCGAACAAGGATGAGCCATCGAAAGGAGTGTTAAAGGAAGACTTAAAGGGTTCTGCAAAGTTACACAAGCGCATCCAGGAATGTCTCCTAAGGGAAATTCCTGAACCTACTGCCCTACTTGCTCCATCAGCTGCATAAGAAATAAGCCTCATGGATGAGTTTACTACTGAATTCAAGGTGGAGAGCTGGGAGGACACTTTACCTGAGACCCCCGCAGCTACTGAACCCTGGAAAGCATCTCCTAGCTCCTTCAGGAGATCTCTCTGCAACCTGGTAAAGTGTGAAAGATAATTCAGGGTCCTGACCATAAAGGTCACTGAAGAAAACGTGCTTCCATATATGTCCATCGTACGTGACTCTTTGTTCGGGGGATGGACAGAAGAGGACATCTCTGACAACTCCTTCTTGGTGGCCGCCATCACCACCATAGCATCTACTGGGACACCTTTTGTAAGGAAGGTTTAATCCTCAGGGGATGTGATGAATTTATTTGGCCTCTGGGGGAAGGGCTCCACAGAATCTGGAGACTCCCACTCCTTTCAACAAACTAAATCCATAAGTTCATCGAAAGGTGGAGACATCCAAGTGGCGGCAGAGTGAGACCCAAAAGCTTTCAGGTAGACATGCTCCTCATCAGAAGGGTTGCTGGGCTTCCAGCCACTTCTCTGCTGAAGAATTTCTACGATGTTTGCAAAGGAGACATCCTCAGAGGGCGACTGTGGGGACCCTTATGACTCATCGAGGTCTGTCTCAGATGTGATTGACTCCTCTGGGGAGTCCAGATGCTTCCTCCTGCATAATCTCTTGCGAGGGACCTCTTCAGAAGGGAATTCTGGACAGGTTTCGGAAGAGAGGGGTTCACCCACTGCGGCATCCTTGAGGCCTTGGGTCTCCACGTCTGTGTGGAATCAGTTGTGCTGAGACGGACACCTGTGCCTTTGGGGGAGGAGTGACTGGATCTGAGAGTGGGGCTACCTGTGGGGACAGCGCTCTCATCTCTTTGAAAGTCCCCTGCCCATGATCCAAGGAAGCTCCTGGTTCCAAAGAACTAGAAGGCTTCCCCAGCACCAAGGGGGTTGCTTCTGAAGCTGATGTAGGAGCCAAGCTCACCTGTGCCGAGGCCCCAAGAAGCAAGTTTGGATCCAACTGTCCGATCCAACTGTCCTCCCAGACCTGACCGGTGAGCATTGGCTCCTAGACTCCTCGAGCTCAGATGTCACTGAGGAAGTCGGAGCAGTAGCTGGAGCCAAAAATCCTGGAACAGGTCTTGGCTCAGACAGTTCCACTATGATCAGCTCCATGCATTCCGGCTCAGAGGCATGAAGTGGGTCAGAGGAGGAATCAATGATGATGAGGTAGGTCCACTTGGTTCAAAAATCCTCTTGGTCGGCTCTAACAATTTGGCTAATGCCAGTGTACTTAAAAGCTTCCACATCACACGATCCACATCATCTTCTGACAAACTCCTGGAGGATCGAGAAGAGGGGAAAGGAGATCTTGACCTCTGTAATATTGGTGATCGTCGGAGAAACTGGCTCCAGGACAGTGGACCGGCTCAGAGTCTGCAATATCAACGGTTCTGAAACAGGAGGAGCTGAGGTAGATGGTTTTCCGGGCCTGACAGACTTCAGGTCCAATGAAGACATTTTTGGTACTTTAACAGTAGGTTCAGATTGGTCCGATGAGGTAGATGAAGATCTTTCACTTGATTTTCCAGACTTAGGAGGAGGGGAAGGGGTTTGCTTTGAAGCACTCTGACCTTCTTCTAAGGCTTCTGAAAAAGAACTCTTCAACAATCCCATCAGTATCAGCTTATTTTTCCTTTCAAGGAGAACCCTCAAATTAAATGAGTGGCATACAGAGCAAGACTCTTGCAAGTGTACTGCTCCAAGGCAGTACACATAGTCAGTATGGGCCATCAGTCAAAGACATCTTCTGAGAGCACTCAGAATATTTCATTAACCCAAAGAGTTTAGTGTCTTAATTGTTTAGACATCTTAACCAAGAAAAACAACACAACTTAACAACACCAGTAATATTTAGCAGCAATAACTCTCTACTGTCTACAGACTAAAGTGCTCTCTAACTTAAACGAGCTATTTAGATAGGAACAGAAAACAACAAACAACTTTTTTTTGGCAGAACAAAATAGAACACCACACAGGAAAAAAGCCCTCCAACTTAAATGGGCTGAGCTGCTCTCTAACTTAAATGAGCTGACTCAGTAAAGGGGTTCAAAAACTAGTTTACTGAACAGTAAATAACCAACACACACAAAAAGATATTTTGAATAGAAAGTTTAGTACAAGAAACCTTATAAACTAAAAGTATCTGAAAAAACTAAACACACACCACACTTGTCAGCTCAAGTAACACAAGGCTAAATAACTATTCAAAGCACACACACACACACACACACACACACACACACACACACACACACACACACACACACACACCAAGATATGGACGAAACTTTAGGCCTTGAGATAAACGACAGCATCAGAGAAAAAACAGCAAGCAACAGACACAGTTTAATACAGTGACTAACAAAGTCAATGAAATACAAGTTTTAAAGGTATGATAAAATAATTCGAAGGCAAACTTAGCCAGAGCCAGTTGTAAAACACCCCAATCTGTTTAGCGGCAAACGAGATCTGGGAAATTCCTTAGAGCATCATGGGATAGGGAGTAAGCCACGAGCTAATTGGAGACCTCGAGCTTTTGTAAACGGCCAAGTCAGAAGAGAGGATCAGTTCTGAACCCACCAGTACAGACTGAAGGCAAGACAGGACGACATCACATCAGTAATCAAAATCAGTAACCACAGAATTAATTCAAAGAAAACTTAAATCAACTTCTTTGACAAAAAAACTCACAAGCAATATACAACTAAAGTAAGTACAGTAAAGTTGTTGACAATACAAGTTCTGCAAGCCAGACAAAAGTAGTGACTCCTTTACGTCGCAGTAGCTTCTGCTCACTATCGCTCGCAGTCACACTTCTTTTTAACAGTAAAGATCAATAAATCACAAACCAAGGTAGGACAGTTTGGATATGCTCAGCATTTTCCTCTCTGCAGTCTGTGTGAATTTATAGCTGTCTAGGCCCCTTGTGAGTGGCTACAGCTTGACTGTCTAAAACAAGAAATTGGAGAAAACATCCAACTAGGTGAAAAAGAGAAACAGCTAGTCCATTTTTCTGAAATATTTTGTTCTGTGCAACTACAAAAGTAGTCTGTGCACATCTAAGAGATGTAGCATGTATTCTCCCTTGTTTGAAAATGTTGGAAAGAAGACTAGTAAATGAATGGTTTGATTTATATTTGATTCAAAAGCCACTTTTGGTAGGAAAGAGGGACTGGTTAGTAAGGTAACCCTGTCTTTATGAAAAACAATGTAAGAGGCTTTTGATGAAAGAGCCTGGAGTTTGGAAATCCATTTAGCAGTTGTAATAGCAACTAAAAAGGCCGTTTTCCAAGACAGGTATTTTAAGTCACTTTCTGCTGAAGGTTCAAAGTGTTGTTGAATTAAACCTTGAAGTATAACCGTTAAATCCCAAGAAGGTGATGGATCTTTCAATGGGGGTCTGAGCAAGAAGGTGCTCTTTAGAAAGGCCTTATACAGCTTGGAAGCAGCCAAGCAAGAAGCATAGTCTGAGTGAGAATTCGATATGGCTGCAAACTGTACTTTGTGGAAAAACTAGCACCCTCTTTAAAAAGAGAAGCTAAAAACTCCAGTACAGAAGAAATTGGGGCAGTAAATGGATCAGTGTCATTTTTCAGGGCCCAAACTAAGAATATTTTCTATTTACTCTTGTAAATCCTCTTAGTGGAATCTTTCCGTGATGATAAAAGTATATCACGAACCGGGGTAGAAAGCCTGGGCTGTCTCCTATTAATGAAACTGTACAAACCATGTAGTAAGTTTGAGGGCTGGGATATTGGGATGTTTTATCCCCAAGGGATGTGACAGAAGGTCTGGACTAGGGACCAGTATCAAAGGAGGATAACAAAGATGAAACCAAAGGAAAGAAAACTAAACCCGGCGAGGCCAAAAGGGAGCAGTGAGGATAACACAGCTCTTCAACAGACTGGCTTTCTGTAAGAATTTTGGAATTAAGAGGTACTGGAGGACAGGTATAAAGGAGACCAGAAGGACAAATGTGGACTAGAGTATCTCTCGGTGACTCCTCCTAAGTGGGGGGGGTCAGGGCAAAGTACCTGCAGCATTTGTTGTTGTGGGGAGAAGCAAAAAGACTGCAGTAAGGTTGACACCAATGATGGACAATTTTCTCCACCACTGATTGACTGAGAGACCACTTGTGAGGCATCAAAATGGAGCTTCTGACTTTGTCCTCTAGTGCAATGGATTTCCTTGGAATGTGCATTGCTACTAGAAAGCAGCTGGGGGAGATTGCCATTAAGTTCCCCCCTTGTTTGTTGAAGTAACAGACCACAGACATGTTTGTCAGTATGAATTGCAACAGTCCCTAGATAGAGAACATCTTGAAATGCCTGCAAAGCTAATAGAACTGTTCTCATCTCCAGGACACTGATATGCAAATTAGTCTCTTGGGGTACCACGTGCCTTGGAATGTCCTTCTCAAGAAATGCCCCCCCCCCCCCCCCAGCTGGGAGGAGTCTTTGGTCACTGCGGCTACTGGGGGAGACAGAATAAAGAGGCGACCAATGTAAAATGTCATCTGACTGGATCCACCACTGAATATGATTTTCCATACCAGAATAAGTTTAAGTGGGAAGGATAAGTGCTGTTGAAGAATAGATAGGACTAATACTACAGATGTTACCATGGAACCTAGGGCCTGAAGGACAAGTCTGGCAGGTGGAACAGTATGAAAAATAATTTGATGAACCTGGGACTTGACTGTGTGTATATAATGAGCAGGTACAGTAGTAATCAGGTTTAGTGTATACAGATGAGCACCAATGAACTCCAGGCTCTGTACTGGTAGCAGTTTGGATTTGGAAATGTTGGCTGTAATGCCTAGTGATTGGCAAATTTGGAGCAGATATTTCCTGGACTGTTCTAGGAGATGCCTGGTTAGGGTGCTGAGGAGCCAGTCATCCAAGTAAGGAAACACTCTGAAGCCTTGCAGTCTCAGGTGAGCTGCTACCACTGCCATACACTTGGCAAATACCTTGGAGGCTGTGATGAGTCCATAGGGCAGGGCTCTGAACTAATAGTGCTGGCTCCCAATTGAAAGCACAAGTGTCTTTGGGAGGGTCTGTTTATTTTGATGTGATAGTATGCATCCTGAAGATCGACTGAGCACATCCAATCGTCCTTGTGTAAAAGAGGTAGAATGAACTGAAACATGACCATTCAGAACTTTGATTTCACATATTGGTTCAGACTGCTTAGATCAAAAATTGCTCCCAAGTCCCCTGTCTTTTTTGACACTAAAAGATCTTCAAGTAAGCTCCGAATCCTCTCTGGTCCGGTGGGACTTCCTGGATGACTCTTTTGTCCAGCAGCTTCAGAAATCCTTGAACTGCAGCTTCTCTCTGACTGGGTGGAATGTCAGGAAGCATTCTTCTTGTGGAAGTAGGCATTTGGGAAAATGGTATAAAAGTAACCTCCGAATACTTTTAGCAACCAAGAATCTTTTGTTATAACAGCCCAGGCATCTGGGTACAAGGACACACATTCCCCTGACTGCCTCCAGAGGTGAGCAGTCAGGCAGCCTTTCGGGAGCTCTGAAAGGGTATATCTGGAAAAGAATCTCAGAAACCCTGACTTTAGGGGCCTCCTCTGCTGTGAGGACGACATCTTCCATTTGAACTCCGTCCTCTGCCTCTGATGGAGTTGTATCCATGCGGATCCTAGAGAGATCCCTGAGATTTACAGAACCACATGGTCTTGCCTCTTCTTTGATTCTCTGAAGATGATCGCTGAGGGGTAGAAAAGCGAATCCCTACAGCTGACCGTCTTTCCCTCCTGTTCACTGCAGGAAAGCTTTTCCTTCATAGAAGAGCCAAACAAGGATGTTTCATCAAAGGGGGTACTGATGAAAGAAGACTTGAAAGGTTCCATAAAATCACATAACTGCATCCATGCATGTCTCCTTATGGGAATGCCTGAACCAGGTGCCTGTTCGGTACGCTCTGTTGCATGAGAAATCAACCTCATGTATGCATTGGAAATAGATAATAGAGTGGACAGCAGCAAGGATGATCTTTTACAGTCCTCTACAAACACAGACTCAGAAATTTTGAGAGTTCCTTGGTCACATCCCTCTACAGTCTTGTGAAGGAACCTCAAGCAAAGGTCTCTAAAGCAAATATGCACTTTCCAAACCTGTCCAATGACCTGGTCTGTTAGGGAGATGGACAGAGAAGTTCTGTTCTGTTAGCTCCTTCTTAGTGGCTGCCACCACAACCATTTCATCAGGAGGGTCTCCTTTGCTCCAATAGGGTTTGTCTTTTAGAGGAGCTAAAGTTTTTTTTCTGGATGACGTGGGATTGGTTCAACAGAATCCAGTTCCTTTCAAGCCTGGCTAGAGACAAGCTTGATAAGCTCATCGGCTAGAGTCGTCATCCAAGACATAGATGGGCCAGCACCAAAAGCTTCCAGAAATACTGACATGTCAGGTGAAGGATTATCTGAGGACCAACCACCCTTTGGCTTAAGGATCTCCAAAATGTCTACAAATGAGATGTTATCAGGTGGTTGCAGAACAGAGCATGTGTTGTAATTTTAAGAAGCATTTCAAAGTGAGGGCATGTGCAGGCAGCAGTGCCATTTTGAGAGAACAGCCAGAGTGTTAACATGTATGAGTGCAGAAGTCAGTCCGTTTATAAGTTTATTTAAGTTTAAGTTTAAGTTACTAAGCCTCAATCCTAACGTGTTTGTAAATAATAAAGGTGCTTGAACAGAACCCACAACTGTTCATCTGTTTTGTCCTGACCAGACAAGTGAGATGGTGTCAGAACCAGGATAGAGTGTGCAACTTCTTCAAGCTATGAGGTGTAGAGTTAACGGTGAAGGTACATTGAGGCAGGTTGGATGATACAGTGATCAAACGATTAAAAAAGGCCAGAAACGAACTTCTGGTAACCAAAACTCGCATAAATGATTTATTTTGTAAAGAAAATGATACAAAGCACTCATAAAGCACAAAATACATTATTAATATAACATCGGCACAAGATGCATTACTGATTAAACAAAATATCTGAAACCATGACATTTGATAGAATTATCAGAAATACTTATAAGGGGTTGAGAGTTACTTCCGATTTGCATAACAAGCATGTTAAAAGTAAAATGAGCACAAGAAAAGTATAACAAACATGATAAGAGATCAAATGTGGATAACGAATACAATAAGAGGGCAAAATAAGCATAAAAGAGCAAGGCAACTGCATGTGTTTTTTTTAATAAACGACCATGTTTTGACATGGGCTACTCTTTTGCATTGACCAAAGCTATTCAAAGTATAACTAGAGTTTTTCTAAGTATCTCAGAGTGTGCAAAGTGCTTGCAGTGTGTGCTTTACTACAGTTCAATTACTTCGAAGAGTTTACTGTGTGCAAAATACTGTTATTTTGCAAAGTGCAGTCAGAATACAGTCATTTCAAAAAGTTTCTTGTGCTGTGTACATTTTATTTGCAGAGTGCAATCATCTGAAAGTGTTTCTCACACTGTACAGAGTTATTTCGCAAAATACAGTAATTTTGAGAAGTTTTTTGTGCTGTGTACAGTTCATTCGTAAAGTGCAGTCATTACAAAGTGTTTCTTACACTGATAAGGGGTGGTTTCAAATTACATTGATTTTAAAGTGTTCTTGTGCTATGGAGACTTGTATCAAAGTACAGTTATTTTGAAGAGTTTACTGTGCTACGGGGCATAATTTCAAGTTCTGGCATAAATTTCTGACATATACGTGTGCAAGTTCGTACATAATTCCAAGGGTCTTTATTACTGTGTGTTGATATGGCAGACACATTTCACAGACCCAGTCCACTTGTGCTTGATCATAACATTGCAGTGAATTGGAGAGTACTTGAGCAGGAATACGATATTTTCATACAAACAGCTTTTTCTGATAAAGATGCACGTACGAGGGCATTTATTTTGTTTAACTTAGCAGGGTCAGAAGCCACTGAGAGAGAGCGTTCATTTGTGAATGCACCAGCAGTATATGCAGGAGAAGGGGAGAACTGCCATATTGTTGTACAAGCTGAATCAAGGGGGGACCCTGAGTGCTTGAAATGTAAATTTAGAGAAATGTGTAACCCCCATAGGTTCATAGGTTGGTACTAGGCTATTGGCCCTAGGGCCTATACAAGCCTAGCCATAACAATTCCCTGGCTATTTCTTCCCACACTATTTACTTCCCTGGACCCCTGTCTAGCAGGGCAACTGAAGTGATCCCCAGGGTGAATTTCCTTTCTCTCATCCAGTCATCAAGGTTCCTTTTGAAGAGGGCCAAAGAGGTGCTCTGCTTGACATGTATGGGCAGTCTATTCCAGAGTCTGGGGAGTATCTGGGTCAGGAACCTATCCCCTCCAGCATGTTTTGTTTATTGTGATGACAAGGTTTAGATCCCTGGAGCGTGTGGCTCTGAGGGATTGGGATTTCTTTAAGTATAGCATGTCCAACAGCTCTGGGCTTGACATGGCCTTGTATATTAAGCAGAGATCGCCTCGGAGTAGACGATATGCGACAGAGTATAGCTGGAGTTTTTTAAGGTGGTTAGCATAGGGCATCTGCTTTAGGCCTGTGATTCTTTTAGTGAGGTATTTCTGCGGCCTTTCTAGTTGTTGCAGATGTCTTGAGAGATACATACCAAATGGGGCGTTGTATTCTATAATGGGTCTAATGAGGGATGAGTACAGTGGGACAATGACCTCCTTTTTTCTGGATGAAAAGCCCTTAGTGATGAGGTGTGCCACATAGGATTTCCTGACTGTTGTGGCGATGTGGTTATTGAAGGCGAGACCACTGTCCACCTGTGTCCCTAAGTCTCTTATCACACTTTCAGTGTTTAGTGTACTGCCACCGATGTGGTAATTCACGGGTACATGTTTTTTCCCAAAGGGGATAACTATACATTTCTTGGCATTGAGCTTAAGCCCATGGCTCTGGCACCAAGCATCTGTTTCTGTAAGGCCTTTTTGTAGAGTATTGACATCATTTGGGGATTCAATAATGGCTCCCAGATTGCAGTCATCTGCGAACTATGTTCACCAGAGTCCCTTAGTGTTGGCCTGTACTTCAGAGAAGTAGATGCCAAACAAGAGAGGTCCCAGGACTGAACCCTGAGGTACTCCACTTGTCACTTGTCTGGAGCTGGATTTGGAGTCCTCTACTTTTACAGTGTGGGTTCTGTCAGTAAGCCAGTTGGCAACCCATCGAGTGACGTAGGGATTAATGCCCAGCTTAGTAAGTTTATCTATGATTCCAGAGTGGAGGGTGGTGTCAAAGGCCTTGGCGAGGTCCAGATAGGCTGTGTGGACTGCCTTACCCTCATCCACGGCTCTGGAGACTGATTTGAAGAAGTCAATCAGGTTCAGGAGACAAGATCGGCCCTTCATGAACCCAAACTGGGTGGGGTCCAGTGTTTTAAGGTTGCCAATGTCTTTGTTTATAAGTTCCATGATAATACGTTCCATGGCCTTGCAGATCAGGCTCGTCAGACTGATGGGGCAGTAGTTCCCGGGATCCAAGGTGGATCCCCCCTTGTGGAGTGGGATAACTGTAGCTGTGCGCCACTCAGTGGGCATGAAGCCTGAGGTGAGGGTATGATTAGACAGGACACTTAGGTGAGGTGCCAGTTCATTTTGTAGTTCATGTAGTACACAGTCCAGGAAGTCATCTGGCCCCATGGATGCTGTATTCTTAGCATTGGAGAGTGCGTTTTTTACCTGTGTGGCTGTTATTACCGGAATTTGGCAATCTTCCGGTATTGAGATGGGCCATTTAGGGGGGGTGAATCGATCTACCAGGATATTGGCAATATCCTTGGGATCAGTGTATTTAATGCCATTCTGTTGTAGCTCAGAGCAGATCTGAGCAATGCCATTTAGATTCTTGACATAGTTATAGAATGCCTTGTGGTTGTCTTTGGAATCTTTGGCAATTTTATTTTCATAACTAGCTTTGGAGGATTTTATGAGGGATCTCAGCTTCTTACTGAGGCTGGTAAGGGAGTTCTTTGCATCCTGGGATTTTCCTCTTTTCTGCAACAGTTTCTTCCTTTTGTTGTAAAGTTTGTTTATGGCAGGGGACCACCACATTGGCTTCCATTTTTTGGAGGAGTGCATCTTGGTTCTACTTGGGAATGGCACGATTCATGCGTGAGTGGATGTGCTCGTACAGTGGCTTAGTGTAGGACTCAGCAGTCGAACTTTCAGTTCCCATCTGCATGGGTATCATGAAGTTTGTAACTTCTGACTTGAGTATCATGAAATTGGCTTTGGAGAACTTTTTTTTGGAGGTTTCCTTACTGGGGGGTGGGGGTGGGATGTGGATGTTAAGGGTGATTAGCTTATGGTCTGACCTAACCAACGAGGGGGAGACCATAGGTGTGGAGCATCGATTTCCCATGTTGGTAATGACCAGGTCTAGGATATTGGAGCCCCTAGTAGGACTATGGATTAGTTGTTCCAGGGCATTGGAATTTATGAATTCCAAGAATCGTTGGGCAAAGGTGTTGGTACACGAGTAGTTTTCCAGTTAATAGCAGGGTAGTTGAAATCACCAAGTATTAGGGTGTTTGTTTGTATATTAATATTTTCCAGTATGTTTAGAAAGGTGTAGTGAGAATCCTGGGGCATGGTGGAGAATCTGTAGCAAGCTACAATTTGGATTGCAGTCTTACCTAGTGTTAGTTGCACCTGGAGAATTTCAGACGCATATTGTTGGGCAACTAACCTGGTGGTGTGAATATCCTTGGTGAATATGGACACTCCTCCACCTTTAGTGTTTCAATCCTGGTTTGATGGCCGAAAAGTGTGGTAAGAGTTGTAGCCTGGTATTGCAGGGGTGCTCTCTGGAGCCTTGAACCAGGTCTCAGTTACTGCACAGATATCGATGTTCTCCATTTTTAGGAGTGCCTCGAGAGAGTGCATTTTGAGGTTTAGACTTCTAGCATTGAGTAGCATTACCTTCAGATTTTGCATGCTTGTACCTGTTACGGTGGTGGTTTTGTCCTTTGAACTTTGCCTAAAAAAGGCACTATAGGTGTGGCAAGAGCCTTTGCCAGTAACCTGAATCCCAGGGGCGACAGGTGCAGACCATCTCTGGCAAAGCATTGTGGTTTGTCGATCAAGTCATCCCAGGCAGACAGATACTGGATCCCCTTTGAATGACATCAGAAGCTTAGCCAATTGTTGAAGTCAATCATTTTGTCCTTATATTGTGGTATCATTCTGGGCGAAGGCAGGATGCTACTCAGGGCTAGGGTCATACCTGCCTGGGCCACATGATCCGAGAGCTCTTCCATGTCTCTTCATGTAGTCCAGGGAGGTATGTCTCAAGTCATTCACTCCAACATAGACAATGACAGAGTCATATTTGTACGTGTTGTGGAGTGACTTGAGTGCATGAGTTATGTGCCGGATCCTGGCACCAGACAGACAGCTCACTGTAATTTTCTCCTTGTTCAGCCTGGTGAGTGGGACATCAGTGTGCCTGACTATAGAGTCACCTATGACTAAAGTGTTAGATATGTTGTCTTGCCTTAGGGGCTGTTGCTGGGTGGCACACTGGTGTTGTGAGCTATGTGACACTTTGGTTGTGATCGGTGTTTGCTTGAGTTTCAGCTTCAGAGGTCCTTGTTGCTTGTGCAGGTTACGGTTAAGGGCCTCCGCATATGTAGATTTAGTGTTGCTATGTGTGGGTGTTGGTGTGAGTTTAGAAGGGCTATGTGTTGATTGAGGTGTAGTGCGGGTGTTAACCTTCTCCTGTTGACTGTCTAGCACAATCATGGGTGGAGAGAGCTTTGCTTCCAGTTTGGCTATGTAAGTGCATCTCTCACAGGTTGTAGTGTTGGGTGGTAGGAGGAGAGGGTTGTCTGTGTACATGAGGCAATTGCTGCATTGCCCCAGTATGCTCAAATTCACCAGGTGGACAGGAGAAATCAACGGAAGCTGACCTTTGGACATGCCTGGTTTGGTGCTTTTTTTGAAAAGTACAGAAGCTGTTTTCCCTTACCTTAGCAAGGTACTTTGCAATTATAGGTTGTTTAGTGCCTATGATTAATTTCTCCTTATTAATAAGGAGAGTTGAGTGCTTGTATCAGTTTAAGGCTTCCTAGTGCTTTCCAGTAGGTATTAGAGCAAGTGCTAGTCACAGGGATGATTAAAGGTAAGATGAAAAAAATGGTTTATCCTAAACACTGCAGTGTGCACTAGAGAAGTTAGATGTGAAAGTAGGTAACTTAAGTTTTACATGTCTAAAAAGATAAGTTTTAGTGGAGAGTCACTATTTTTAAAACAGCAAAATAGATTGAATGGGGGTGATCACTTTTGTATTCCGGTACTATGGAATACAGTAGAATGGCCAATAAATTTAAACAGTTGAAGGGGGGTGATTTCACAAAATGATAATTTAGTGCTTACTCACACAAACCAGTGAAAGCAGAGAGGAAATGAGATATATGGTAAAATTAACATGAGGCAGGCAACTAGAAAGACAGTGGTATTTAAGAACACGACAGTGACATGGTGGGGAAAAATTTCTGCCTGACTCACAAGAGAGAGAGCTGTGAGGTCTTTTGAAGTTTTAATATGCAGTTAAAAGCAGAACACAAGCAAAACACAAGGTAAAGAAAACAAATCACTGCACTCAAAATATAAAAAGGCAATAAACTAATACAAAATACAACAAATAAAAAGCAAACCAACCTTTCCCAGACAAATGTTACATTGGACAGGCAAACTATGTTATACAAGAGACCAAAAGCAAGGAGAAACTTTTGCAGCTTATATTACTGACTTGAGAAACAAGGCTAAAACGTGGAGGTTTGGTGATCTGAAAGACGAGTTGATAAAAGCCGGGCTTGTATGCGGCATTAATAATGCTGCAGTGAAAAAGACTTTGCTGTGAGACAGTGATTTAACATTAAGCAAAGCTAGAGAGATACATGAGCTTACAGAAAGGCACACATATACGCTTACAAGTGATAAGAGCATGGTTTCAGCAGCTTCTAGAGCAAAAGTAGATAGTATGCAGGATGTGGCTAGCAGAAACAAGCCTAAGTACATGGCAGCTGCAGCCCTTGCAGGATTTCTAGGGAGAATCCGTAATTTTCCAGCAAGTTCTAAGACTAGCTGAGTAAAGCAGACATGCTCAGTGCAGCACAAGGGTGAGTCAGAAAAAAGTCAAGTCTTATTGTTAACCGTCGCAATTGTGGTGCCAATCATGAATCCACAATAGAAAGTGTTTAGCATTTGGTTGGCAATACCACAAGTGTAAAAAATGGGTATAAAATGAGTATAGAGATAGGGTTTTAAGGCGATCCATATAGGACAATGTGTTTACACCCTATATTCTCCAAGTAAGGAACATTTGTAGGCATTCTAACTATTGTATATGTTTGGGCATGTACATACCAAAGGGGGTGTTAAACTCAATGATGGGCCAGTCTGATAAGGGCCGAATAAGGTGGCACTATGACTTCTTGGACCTGAATGTCATGCCCTTACGTACAAGTTGGGCAACATTGAATGATTGATTTTCCTACTACACTGGCCACATGTTGGTCAAAGGCCACAATACTGTCTAAGTCCCCAGATTCTTGACTACTGCATCAACTCTTAGGGCAGTCTTATTGATGGAGTAATTAGTCTCTCTTTCGGCTTTTCCCGGTTAGGGGTCACCACAGCGGAACTCCGGTCCGCTAATGATTGGCAGATTTTTTTTTACGTGCTGGCTTGCTGGGCCTAACGCACAACCTTCAACGAAGGAACGCCCATTCACGCATGTCGACACACAGAAGACGCTCTAACTGAGAATCAAACATGCAACGTCTAACTGTGAGGCGACAATGCTACCGCAGCACCACCACCGCAGTCTGATGGAGTAATTAGCCTGGATGGCAGTTTTTCCAAAAGGCACTATAATGCACTTCTACGCACTGAGTTTTAGTTTCTGACTTTGGCACCAGTCATTTGTGTGTGTTAGACCCACTTGTAAGATGTTTGTGTCACAGGTGGAGTCTATGGTAGCTCCCAATTTGCAGTCATCTGCAAACTTGGTCAGCCAAAAGCCCAACATTAACCTTTACCTCTAAGAAGTATATGCCAAACAGCAGCAGTCCTGGCACGAAGCCCTGAGGTATGCTACTGGTGACTGATCTCTTAGGTGGTATTACCACTCCTGACTTCCTGGGTCCTGTCCGTAAGCCACCTGGCAATCCGGTGAGTTATGTAGTGGTTTATGCCCAGTTCAGTGTGTTTGTCAAATATACCAGAGTGGGATATTGCATCAGATACCTTAGCCAGGTTCAGGTAGGTGGTATGCACCATCTTCCTCACATCCATTGCCTTGGTGACCTTCTCAAAGTACTCTACCCAGTTTAGTAGGCATAATCATTCCCTGACAAAGTCTAACTGGATTGGGAAGACTGCTTATGTCTTTGTTAGTCATTTCCATAACAATTCGTTCCATGGCTTTGCACATTAGACTAGTCAATACTAACATGTCTGTAGTGCATGGGGTCAATTGATGGTCCACCCTTATGAAGTGGGATAACCGTCGCAGTCCTCCATTCTCATGGTCAAATCCTGTTTTGAAGCTGCAACTGAAAAGTGACTGAAGTGGTCCAGACAGGGTATGTTTCCAGCTATTTAGGAGGCATCCCGGGATGTTGTTGAGGCCCATTGAGGCTGCGTTTTTGGCCTTAATGAGCACTGCTACCTGTTACTAGTTTGGGGGGGTATGCTAGTAGGTATTTCATGAGGGGAGACGGGGAGTGGGAGGGTGAGGTTTGAACTGAATATGTCAGCCAGCATATTCACTACATTGCTCTGCTCAGTAAAGGTTTCACCATTGGCAACCAGTTCAGCACACTGATGTTAGCCATCTTCAAGGTTTCAGACATAGCCGTAGAAGTGTTTGTCTTTAGCCTATGAGGCTATCTTGACCTCATAACTGACCCTGTGGGACATAATTAGTCCTCTTAGCTTCCTGTTTAGTTTAATTAGAGCGCTTCTATCATTATAGGTGCTGTTCTTCCTGATTTTAGCCATGACTTTTTTTTCCTTTTATCTACCCTATCAAGGTTAAGGTTCCACCACTGTGGTTTGTTTTAGGCTTACTTCTAGTTGGTACAGTAGACTCTATACATCCATTTACATGATGGTACAGGGTCTCTGTGAACAATTCCAGACAGTTTGTTGTGAACTCTGTGTTGGGACAGGTGCTGAAGTTTGATAAACCATCACTTAATAGGGTGCAGTTTGCTTTGGAATAGTCCTAACTGTTACAAGGTTAGCTGAGGTTACCTATTTGATTTTTATTTCAAAGGCGACAGCTTTGTAGTCCGACCTCACCAATGAGGACATGACACTGAGGGGTGCAGCACTCTCTCATACTGCTGAGTATCAGGTCCAGTATGTTTAAACCTCTGGTGGGTATGCGTATTATCTAGATAAGGGCATTTGTGTTAATACATATACCAGGAACATTTGTGCCTTTGAGTATGATGCAGTGTACGTTTCCCTGTCCATAAAGGGGTAGTCTCCCATGAACAGGGTATTTGGTTTAATGGATTAGTGTCTCTAGTAGTTCTAGGTATGAGCTATGGGATTCTAGGGACAGACAGGGTGACCTACAGATAGCTAGCATACAATATGGAACTTTGTCTATGGTGATTTTCAGACGGCTAAATTCCAGAGCATCTTCCTGTTTAGGTTCATAGGTGTGTACTAGGCTAATGGCCCTGGAGCCTATACAAGCCTAGCCCAAGAAGAGTAATGCTTGTTGTCAATATAGACCAAGACTCCTTCACCTTTTATTCCTATTCGTGTAACTGATGGTTTAAATGTAAGGCAATGGAGCCTTACGGTGCCAGAGTAATTTCTGCAGATTTAAACTGTGTCTTCATAACAGCACAGGTATCTATATTCTCAAGGTGAGGAAAGCTTGTAGGGTGTGAAGTTTCTTGTTTAGGCTCTTAGTAATGAGTAGCAACACCTTTAGGTTCCTTTGTGCTTTATTTGCTATATCAGTAGGTGTCAATTTGGCATTGTCTGAAAAAGGCTCTAAGGGGAGCCAGGGGCTCCAATATCCTAGACCTGGTCATTCCCAACATGGGAAATTGATGCTCCACACCTATGGTCACCCCCTCGTTGGTCAGGTCAGACCATAAGCTAATCACCCTTAACATCCACATCCCAACCCCACCTCCCAGTAAGGAAACCTCCATAAAAAACTTCTCCAAAGCCAACTTCATGCTACTGAAGTCAGAAGTGACAAACTTCATGATACCCATGCAGACAGGAACTTAAAGTTCAACTGCTGAGTCCTACACTAAGGCACTGTACGAGCACATCCACTCGTGCACGAATCGTGCCATCCCAAAGAGAACCAAGATGCTCTCCTCCAAAAAAATGAAGCCAATCTGGTGGTCCCCTGCCATAAACAAACTTTACAACAAAAGGAAGAAACTGTTGCAGGAAAAAGAGGAAAATCCCAGGATGCAAAAAACTCCCTTACCAGCATCAGTAAGAATCGGAGATCCTTTATAAAATCCTCCAAAGCCAGTTACGAAAATAAAATTGCCAAAGACAACCACAAGGCATTCTATAACTATGTCAAGAATCTAAATGGCATTGCTCAGATCTGCTCTGAGCTACAACAGAATGGCATTAAATACACTGATCCCAAGGATACTGCCAATATCTTGGTAGATTGATTCAGTGCCAACTTCACCCCCCTCTCACCCCCTAAGTGACCCAATTCAATACCGGAAGATCGCCAAATTCCAGTAATAACGGCCACACAGGTAAAAAAACGCAGTCTCCAAAGCTAAGAATACAGCATCCATGGGACCAGATGACATCCCGGGCTGTGTACTACATGAACTACAAAATGAACTGGCACCTCACCTAAGTGTCATGTTTAATCATAGCCTCACCTCAAGCTTCGTGCACACTGAGTGATGCACAGCTACAGTTATCCCACTCCACAAGGGGGGGATCCACCTTGGACCCAGGGAACTACCGCCCCATCAGTCTGACGAGCCTGATCTGCAAGGCCATGGAACGTATTATCATGGAACTTATAAACAGACATTGGCAACCTTCAAACACTGGACCCCACCCAGTTTGGGTTCGTGAAGGGCCGATCTTGTCTCCTGAACCTGACTGACTTCTTCGAATCATTCTCCAGAGCCGTGCACGAGGGTAAGGCGGTCCACATAGCCTATCTGGACCTCGCCAAGGCCTTTGACACCATCCCCCACTCTGGAATCATAGATAAACTTACTAAGCTGGGCATTAATCCCTACGTCACTCGATGGGTTGCCAAATGGCTTACTGACAGAACCCACACTGTAAAAGTAGCTGACTCAAAATCCAGCTCCAGACAAGTGGAGTACCTCAGGGTTCAGTCCTGGGACCACTATTGTTTGGCATATACTTCTTGGAAGTACAGGCCAATACTAAGGGACTCTGGCTAACAAAGTTCGCAGATGACTGCAAACTGGGAGCCGTTATTGAATCGCCAAATGATGTGGGTACTCTACAAAAGGGCCTTACAGAAACAGATGCTTGGTGCCAGAGCCATGGGCTCAAGCTCAATGCCAAGAAATGCATAGTTATCTCCTTTGGAAAAAAACATGTACCCACGAATTACCACATAGGTGGCAGTACACTAAACACCGAAAGTTTGATAAGAGACTTAGGGACAAAGGTGGACAGTGGTCTCACCTTTGATAAGTACATTGCCACAACAGTCAGGAAACCCTTCTATGTGGCACACCTCATCACTAAGGGCTTTTCATCCAGAAAAAAGGAGGTCATTGTCCCACTGTACTCATCCCTCATTAGACCTATTATAGAATACAACGCCCCATTTGGTATGTACCTCCCAAGACACCGGCAACAACTGGAAAGGCCACAGAAATACCTCACTAAAAGAATCACAGGCCTAAAGCAGATGCCCTATGCTGACCGCCTTAAAAAACTCCAGCTATACTCTGTCGCATATCGTCTATTCAGAGGCAATCTCTGCTCAACATACAAGGCCATGTCAAACCCAGAGCTGTTAGACAACTTAAAGAAATCCCAATCCCTCAGAGCCACATGCTCCAGGGATCTAAACCTTGTCATCACAATAAACAAGAAATGCTGGAGGGATAGGTTCCTGACCCAGAGACTCCCCAGACTCGGGAATAGACTGCCCATACATGTCAAGCAGAGCGCCCCTTTGGCCCTCTTCAAAAGGAACCTCGACGATTGGATGGGAGAAAGGAAATTCACCCCGGGGATCATCATGTCAGTCGCCCTGCTAGACAGGGGTCCAGGAAGTAAATAGTGTGGGAAGAAATAGCCAGGGAATTGTTATGGCTAGGCTTGTATAGGCCCTAGGGCTGATAGGTTCATAGGTTGGTACTAGGCTATGAATAAGATTATAACCAATATAAGGAAGCCTAAGGGAGACAGTGCAGGCTATACATTGCAAAGCAATGTGGTCTGTGAAACATGTCCTCCATGCTGACAAATATTAAATCCTCCTGGAAAGACACCAGAACCTATGCCAATTATTAAAGTCAATCATCTTTTGTTCATATTGCAGCCTCATCCTTGGTGAAGGCAGAATACTGCTCAATGCACGGCACATATCTGCCTGTGACACAAATTCCGAGAGATTAACATCATATAGTAAGGGAAGTATGTTTCAATTCGTTAACTCCCACATGGATTATGATAAAATCATACTGATACCTGCTGATACCTGTGGTATAGTGACTTGAGTGCATGAGTAACTTGGCGGTTCCTGTCTTCAGGTAAGCAACTATTCAGTCTGGTGAGTGTGGCATCTGTATGTCACACAATGGAGTTCCTATGACAAGTCCTGGGTAATGTGCTGGCTTGCTTACGGACTTTGGTCTTGGGGCTCCACTAGGTGTAGGAATGTGTGTGGTGTTTGGTGTTCTTTTGGCGAGTGCTTTAGAGATTACTAGGAATAAGTGCTGCTGTTTATAGGTTTAGGAGGTCTCTGAGGTTTGCGAAGATTGCTTTTTAATGCCTCAGCATAGATTGGTCTGTGCGTGTTGTAGATGCTATGTGAGGTGGAGAGTCCCTATCAGTTGAGAGAGTATTCTGAAACTCAAAATTCATATGGTTGAGACCACATGATCGAGTCTGAAAGCTCAAAGCTTTTGAATGTACATCGTGGTACAGTGTGGATCGGGAAATTTACTATTTTCCTCACTGTAATGCCATCTCAGAGTTGGTATATGTAATTTGCAGGGGGTGTGGGGGGAGCAGTAGGGCTTTCTCCCGGCACAAACGTAAAAAAGGCAGACTGTGTGGGGGTTTTTGATGTTCGCGTTTTCAGAAACTCGATTATGTGGTTTTGACCACTTGAATTTTGAGTTTCTGAAAACTCAATCATCTGACATAGATCCGAGGTGGGTGCAGTGTGTGTGTGTTCTTGACAACCTTGTCTGCATGCAAGATTTTTGCCTCCAGTGAAATTATGAGTGTGCATCTCTCTCGTACTGTATTTGCTTTTTACAGGCTTAAATGGTTGTCTGTGAACACAAGGCAATTACTATATTGTCACAGGATGCCTATATCTACCAAGCCGGCTACAGAGGCATTTGGAAATTACATATCCATGTTGTCTGGGGTACTGCAGGTCATGGACTGGTATATACAGATGCCTTCTTGAATGGTCTCTGGAGTCTGTCACTAGACTATTACAGGTATAGACAAAAGCAAATCACAGTTTCATCATACTAAGAAGTGTAAGGTCCAAACAATAATGTTACACAAGATAAATATGGATAGAAATGTGCAAGTGAATTTGACAAAGGATTTCTAGATGAACATTCATCAGACTATATGGGGCAAAGCAAAAAGTGATTATTAATACTAATAATTGTGAGAGGGGCTCTAACAGTGATAGAAGAGGAAAACAGGCAACAACAGATTTGTGGTAATAAGGGGTTAAAAGCAGGGCAGGATTATATTGGCATGTATTTAAATTCCCCATATAGGTTGAATCCATACAGAGAAGAGAACATCAGATCTACTATTATGAAGTTTAGGATAGTTTTGTGAGAAATACCCTTTTGGCAAGGCTGGAGAGTGGAACCAGATCTGAAAGCATGAGGATGTATCAGGGAGACCAAGAAGAGAAATATAAAAAGGTTGATTTTTGAAGCAACATATTACTTTGTTTGAAATCGGTGAGAATTTAGTATCAGAAATTTAGTGAAAATTTACTTACTGTTCCTGAAAAAGTACTAACTGGGCTAGACTAGACAGTAATTATAATTCACAGGAACTACCTATTTATTTCAAAACTTTCAGCCTATCCAAAAACTATCAGTTCATGCATCAATAAAAAAACAAAGATGCACAGTAAAGATGTAAAAATGTGACACACGCACTTTCTTACTTATCTGTTCAAAAACAAAAGAGAAACTTAAGGAAAAGGTAGCGGATATGATTA
This sequence comes from Protopterus annectens, assembly GCF_019279795.1. Lineage (NCBI taxonomy): Eukaryota > Metazoa > Chordata > Ceratodontiformes > Protopteridae > Protopterus > Protopterus annectens. The sequence continues at coordinate 1,705,872,401 of NC_056728.1, read as the reverse complement.
TATTAAGCATACTAGAAATAAGGGATAGCTAGTAAGCATGATAAAATGAAAATGGGAGTTCAAAAACATAAGAGAGGGAACAGATGGGAAAGTAATAGGAAATACTTAGATGCACTGAGAAAAGATTTAAAGTTATGTACCCATCATAATGTTTCATCTATGTTGTCCATTTTCATTCTTCAACTGCTGGGGGGGCTTTGAATCCGATCCTCAGATCTGACTTGGCCGCTTCTTCCAGATCATAGAACACAAACTCTCAGGTCCTCCCTTTACCCATAATGCCCTGGTCACCTTACATACCTCTGATATTGCATGCTGCCCACAGACCTAGACAGTATTAGAGAAACAGATAATAGCAGAATCTGGGACTCAAAGGAAAAGCAGTTCCTCCAACATCCGTAGATCTTTCCCGGGTTAAAGTAAGGGGGGGGGGGGATGTTGAGGAACAACACAGATGGAACATTATGGTGAGTACATAACTTTTTTTTATCTGATATTATTTTCATTCATTCAACTGTTGGGATAGAGTCCCCAGCTACCTAAAGACCGGAAGGACTCTAAGGAAGGATATCCCTGAATACAGCTGAGCCAAAGGCAGCTCTTCCTCTACAGACCTGATCCAATTTGTAACGAGCAATAAAGGTATGAGGATTAGCCCAAGTTGCAGCTGCACAAATATCATCCAAGGAAGTTCGGGACAAATAGGCTGAAGAAGTTGCTGTAGACTTGGTGGAATGGACTTTTGGTGGTTTTGGTAAACCCAAACCTATTTTTTAAATAAACAAATGTAATACAAATCAGTCAACCATTTGGCTAAAGTCACTTTAAAAACTGGTTTGCCTAATTTTAACTCAGAAAATGAAACAAATAATTGTTCTGATTTCCTCAAATCTTTGGTTCTGTGAAGGTAAAAAAACTTTTAGTTATGTACTTACCATAACTTTAGATGTATGGGATCCATCACACCTACATTCTCTACAGATGGGTTCGGAGCCGATCCTCGGCTCCAACTCGGCCGCTATACAATAGAACGCAGTCTCTTATTGGCTGAGTTACCTCATATCCCAGGATGCACCACTACCACTTCCCCAGATCTTGTTTGTCCGCACTCATGCTCACAGAAACATACTATTGTTATAACATTCTCAGGTCTTCAAGAGAGGAAAGAAGTTCAATTTCGGATCGTCCGGTCTCTCCTGGTCTACGAGGCAGGGGGAAGGAGGGTGGGCTATTAGGAATGTAGGCGAGATGGATCCCATACATCTAAAGTTATGGTAAGTACATAACTAAAAGATGTAATGTGATCCTATCTCGCCTACATTCTCTACAGATGGGACAGCGTCCCTAGCACCTAATTCCTGGGTGGCTCACTGGAAAACACTCCTGAGAACTGTGGAACCGAAGGAAGCTCGACCCCTGGATGCCACATCTAATTTGTAGTGAGAAATAAAGGTGTGTGAAGATGACCACGTGGCAGCCGCACAAATGTCACCAATAGAGAGCTTGGAATGAAAAGCTGCCGAAGTGGTCATAGCCCTAGTAGAATGAGCTTTCACTGGAACTATAAGTTCCTTATTTGAGATGAGATAAATATGATTGATACAGTCCCTGATCCACTTGGCAATAGTGACTTTTGTGATGGCTTTGCCTAATCAATTATCCGAAAAGGACACAAACAGTTGATCTGATTTTCATGCTTTGTGTGTCCTATCCAAATAGAAACATAATTGTCTGTGCACATCCAAGCTGTGAAAAGTATATTCAGCTCTATTCGAATACTTGGGGAAGAAGACCGGTAGCTCTAGTGATTGTTGTAAACAAAAGTTAGAACAAACCTTTGGTATAAAAGATGGGTTTGGTCTAAGAGATACTCTATCCTTGTGAAATACCAAGTATGGTGGTTTAACACATAGGGCTTGAAGTTCTGAAACTCGTCTGGCTGAAGTAATAGCAACTAGAAGGGCAGTCTTCCAAGAAAGGAATTTTAGATCACAGGTTGCTGCCGGCTCAAAGGGGGATGAGTTTAATGCCCCTAATACCATGTTCAGGTCCCACGGTGGTGCAGGTTGGGAAATAAGGGGTCGTAGAAGCCAAGCTCCTTTAATAAAGGCTTTGCACAACTTGTTGCTCATTAAAGGAGGTTCCACACTCTCATGAAAATTGGAAATAGCCGCCAATTGTACTTTGATGGTAGACACTGAGCAACCTTGCTTGAATAGGAAGCTAAAAACTTCAGTACTTCTGATACCGAGGCTGTCATCGGGTCTAATCCTCGGAGTTGGGCCCAAATAGCAAACCTCTTCCATTTATTGCTATATATCTTTTTCGTAGAAGTCTTGTGGGCCGAAGACAAGATGTGCATGATTTCAGGGGCGAAAGAATGGCTCCTAACTATGGTTGGAAGAGGAGTAGCCAGGCTGCCAACTTCATTGAATGGAGGGACTGATGGAGCTGTCCTGACTGATGCGTCAAAAGGTCCGGAACTTGGTCCAGGAATCAAGGACCCTCCAATGCATATTTGAGAAGAAAGGGGAACCAGACTTGTCGAGGCCAGTATGGGGCGATTAATATCATTTTGCTTCCCAAGCGAATCGCCTTCTGAATCACCTTGGGGAGAAGGGGAACCGGTGGAAAGGCATATAGCAGACCAGAGGGCCAAACGTGGACTAGAGCGTCCTTGGGGATCTCCCCCGGAACTGGGATGAGAGTGAAGAAGTGCTGGCATTTCGCGTTGAGGGGACTTGCGAAGAGATCGCAACAAGGAACTCCCCATCTCGTGAAAATCTGCGCTACCACTCTGTTGTTCAAGGACCACTCGTGAGGGGAGAGAATAGTTCTGCTCAGTCTGTCGGCTATCACGTTGTATTTCCCCGGAATGTGCGTTGCCACTAGGAAATGCTTGGTAGCAATCACCCAATCCCATACTTTCATGGCTTCTCTGCAAAGGGGGTAGGACCTGGTCCCTCCTTGCTTGTTTAAGTACCAGACTACCGACATGTTGTCGGACTGAATGGCAATCGTACCCTGGGGGAGGTGATCGTGCAGTGCTTGCAACGCTAAAAGCACCACCCTCATCTCCAGGATATTGATGTGGAGAAGACTCTCGTCGGAGTGCCACGTGCCTTGGACCGACCTGTCCAGATAATGTCCCCCCCACCCTGTCTGGGAGGCGTCCGTAGTCAACGTGGCAGAGGGGAGTGGGGGAACGAAGGGTCGCCCTAGATTCAGGTTGGAGGAGAGAAGCCACCAACGAAGATCCTGTTTGCACGTGTCTGTGATCAGTATGTGGTGACTGAGGGGAAGGTCTTGATAAGACCACTGGACTGATAGGAGCCACTGGAGTATCCTCATGTGCAACCTTGCCAAGGGGACCAGAAGAATGGTGGCTGCCATGGAGCCCAACAGCTGTAGGACCATTCTTGCTGGAGCACGACGTTTGAGGAGCAGAGCCTGAACCTGAAGCTGGAGCGTCGCTATCCTTTCCGCAGGGAGATAGACTCGCATCTGCCTTGAGTCTATTTCTGCACCAATAAACAGAATACGCTGAGATGGCAGCAATACAGATTTTGACCAATTGAAGGTGATTCCTAAGGAGTTGCCTAGTGTGATAGTGGCTGCTAGGTTTTCCAAGAGTAGATGCCTGGAGGTGGCAGTTAGGAGCCAGTCGTCTAGGTATGGAAACACCTGGAATCCTAGACTTCTCAGGTGAGCAGTCACCACCGCCAAACATTTGGTGAACACCCTGGGGCTGTGATGAGACCAAAGGGCAGTGCTCGGAACTGGAAATGACCGTCTCCTAGGCTGAAGCGTAAGTGTCTCCTCGACGCCTGATCTATCAGAATGTGATAGTAGGCGTCTTTGAGATCTATGGAGCACATCCAAACACCTTTCTCCAAAAGCGGGAGAATGGATTGCAAAGTGACCATCCGGAATTTGGACTTTTTCACAAATCGGTTTAGTTTGCTGAGATCCAAAATGGGTCTCAAGTCCCCGGTCTTTTTTGGCACCAAAATTAATCTTGAGTAAGTCCCTGATCTGGCCTGGTCTGCGGGGACAGGTTGGATGACCCCTTTTTGAAGCAGCTTTGATATTTCGTTGGCTGCATGATCCCGTTGACTGGGTGGCGGGTCCGGATTCTTTGGACTGGTGGAGGGGGTTGAGCAAAGGGAATGGTGTAACTTCCGGCGATGATTCGAAGCACCCATTGGTCCTGAGTAATATTTTCACAGGCCTTTAGGTGTCTCGAAAAGCGACCCCCGACTGGCTCCGGAGCTGCACAGTCGGGTACTCCTTCAGGGATGCTGGAAGGAGGAGGAGCCACGAAAGGACTCGCAGTCTCCAGTGTTGCGGGGGCCTCCGCTGCCTCTGGGACGGCGTCTCCCTGAAAAATTTCCCCCTCCTCTGCCTCTAGACAGGGAATCGCTCTGCTGCGACGAGTAAGGCTTTTGAGACTTACGGAACCACATTTTCCCTCCTCTTCGAGCCTTGGGATAAGGTCTAAAGGGAGTGGGAAACCGGGCTCCTACGGCAGTTAAAGTCTTACCCTCCTGTTCGCAGCGAGTCAATGTGTCCTTTACCTTGGGTCCAAACACTGAGGACCCATCAAAGGGGGAGTCGGCAAAGGAAGACTTAAAGGCCTCTGCAAAGTGACACAGGCGTAGCCAGGCTTGTCTCCGTAGTGCAACACCTGTTCCAGCCGCTCTACTCGCTCCTTCGGCCGCATAAGAAATGAGCCTCATGGACGAGTTAGATGATAAAGACAGGGTAGCCAACTGGGAGTTAACCATCTGGGTCAACTGCTCAGGTAAGTTACCAGAGAGGGTATCCGAAAGCTCCTTGATCAGATCCCTCTGTAGTCTGGTGAAATGTGTCAGGTAATTCAGAGACCTTAATGTAAAGGCCGCTGAAGAAAGGGTACGCTTGCCGTACCGATCCATGCTCCTAGACTCTTTATTAGGAGGATGGATGGACGTCGAAGCCTCTGCCACATCTTGTTGGGTGGCAGATGCCACCACCATAGCATCTACAGCCACGCCCTTCGATAGAAAGTCCTTATCCGGGGGAGCTGAAAGGAACTTATTGGGGCGAGCTGGCACCGGTTCAACAGAATCCGGGTGTTCCCAAGCCCTTCGAGAGATCAAATCCAGAAGCTCATCGAAGGGCGGAGACACCCAGGAGGCGGAGGGCTGAGCCCCGAAGGCCTTGAGGAAAACCGACTCCTCAGCAGAAGGGGGTTTGGACTGCCAGTCGCCTCGTTGCTTGAGGATCTCCAAGATGTCTGCAAAGGAGACATCTTCCGAGGACGACTTTGGGGACCCCTCCGCATCATCGAGGTCGGTATCCGAGGTGAGAGACTCATCAGGGGAGTCGACGTGTTTCCTCTTACACTGTTTCTTCCTGGGAGGTTCCTCTGAAAGCGTGTCGGAGGGACCTCCAGGAAGAAGGGAACCCCCAATGGGGGTAACCTCAGGCCCAGGGGCCCCGCTGTCGTGAGACACGGGGATTGCAAAGGCGCCAGTCTCCATGCCCAGGGAAGGTGGTGGTGAAATGGTAGAAGTGGCCACAGAGGATTTGGCCAGGGCACTCCTTATGGCCTCAAAGGCTGTACCCCCAGAGTCCTGGGATGGTTCAACCCCCGAGACCACAACGGCAGTCGGAACCCCTGCAGCCAACGCACCGAGAGGGAGGCTCAGAACCGAAAGGATCGGATCCGAAGCGCCCCCCCGGGGCCGACAGAGGAGGTCCGCGTACCAAACCCCGACCCGAGGGACGGGGTTGGAGTTAGAGTCGGAACCGACCCGATAGCCTCCACCGGTTCCACCAGCACCGACTCCAACGGCACCGAAGCTGTTGGAGGAGGAATCTATGTAGCAGGATGGGAGATCGGCTCCAGAGCCAACTGGGCTGGAGCCGAGATCAACTTTGCGTAGACTGGAGACTGAAAAAGCCTTTGAAGCACCCTAAGTCCGAATCTGACATCCTCGACGACCGAGAAGAGACCGACCGGGTCCGAGTCGACTTCTCCGCTGGCTCCGAAAGACTAGGGGACCAGCTCCGTAATGGTTCGAGAAGTATCGGCGCCGAGGGAGACTCCACTACAACTGCAATTTCCCTCGGAGCCGATGTGGACTTCGGCACCGAAGGGGAAGAGTCTGAGCGGGCAACCCCCATCGGTTCCGAAGGCAGTGGAGCCGATGAAGGTGACACGCCTCGACGCCGAGCCCTCGACTCCGAAACCAGAGGAGTCGAGGCTGGAGACATCGAGGCAGACCGTTCCGCCCTCGGCTCCGAAGTCCGTGGAGCCAACGGAGAAGCCTGCCGAGACTTTTTTGCTGCCGGATCCGACGGGCTGGTCGGAGCCGAAGGTTTTTTCTTCCTCGAAGGTGAAGAAGAAGAAGAAGATAGGGCTTCCTCAAAGGAAGGGGTAATAAGCCCTTTTAAGATCAACTTATTTTTCCTCTCTTGGAGGACGCGAGAGGAAAAAGCGTGGGAAACGCTACAGGACTCTTGAAGATGTTTCGGGCCCAAACAATAGACACATAAGGAATGGTCATCTGTTATAGACATTTTATAATTACATTTAACACACTTTTTAAAACCTGATGGTCTATGCTCTTTAGACATGGTTATATAAACAATAAACACCGACTACCAAAAACAAAGTTAGTACAAGACAACCTAGACTCTAACTTAAACACCTAGGGTAGGGCTAGGCCCCTCTAACTTAAACGGGACCGTTAATTACCACAAAAAAACACAATTTACCACAAGAAAAATATCAAAAACCAATCACACAACAACAATAGCTGTTAAAACAGCTTTTGGGTAAGTTTTGACCAAAATTCAGACAGAAAAATTTCTGACTAAAGATACTTAGCTCAGCCAAGTCCGAGACCACGTCTATGCTGAAAAGCGGCAAATGAGATCTGGGGAAGAGGTAGTGGTGCATCCTGGGATATGAGGTAACTCAGCCAATAAGAGACTGCGTTCTATTGTATAGCGGCCGAGTCGGAGCCGAGGATCGGCTCCGAACCCATCTGTAGAGAATGTAGGAGAGATAGGATCACATTACATCAACTATCTGTGAACAGTCAATGGATGCAACATATATTCCACTTTGTTTGAGAAATCTGAAAAGAAAACTGGAAGGTTGATAGCCTGATGAACTGGACACCACCTTTGGTAGAAAGGAAGGATTGGACCATACAGATACTCACTCTATCCATGTGAAAAATTAAATAAGGGGATTTAGAAGGAAGAGCCTGAAGTTCAGGCATTCTTCTGGCAGAAGTAATAGCAGCTAAGAAAATAGTCTTCCAGGTCAAAAATCATAATTAAGACTTAGTGGATGGCTCAAAGTGAGGCTGGGTTAAAGCCTGAAGAACATTTTAATCACAAGGAGGAGTAGAGGTCTAAGTAAATAGGTTCCTCTTGGAGATGCTTTGCAAAGCTTGGAAGAAGCCAAGTTCAAATTATTTATTCCTATATGAAAGTTAGGAATGACAGCTAATTGTACTCTGACAGTTGAAGACTTTGCCCCTTCACTGAAAATTGTAGCCAAAAAATCATGAACCTTAGAAATCATGGTTTAAAAGGGAACTAAATTATTTTTATGTGCCCAAAATACACATTTTGCCCATGTACTTTTGCAAACTTTTCTAGTGGAAGCTTTGTGAGATAATAGAATGTGATGTACAAGGGAGGAGAGCTTGGGCTATCTAGCAATCACTGGAGCTAGAGATTCCATGCGAGGAGTCATGTCTGCCTGGTGAGACATTAGGTCTGAAGTTGGGTTCAGAATTCAGGGTGGATGTAGAAGATGAGGCCAAAGGAATGGAAACCAAATCTGATAAGCTAGTAAGGGGCAAGGAGAATAACTGTGCTCTTCAAACAAATACCGAAATTTCTACAGAAGGCAATGACGGGTAATGGGGGGTAGGAGTAAAGGAGGCCAGACGGCAAAACATTAAGTAGAGAGTCCCTTGGTGACAACCCCACTGGGGGGATCAGGGCAAAGAACCTGCTGCAGTTGTCGTTGAGAGGAAATGCAAAGAGTTCACAAAATGGTTGCCCCCATCAACAGAAAATCTTCTCTGCCACCTTCATGTTGAGAGACCACTCGTGAGGCATTAGAATAGACTTGCTTAACTTGGCTGCAATTACATTTGACCACCCCAGAATGTGCATTGCTATCAGAACGTGAATGGATGCAATCGCCCATTACCATACTCTCACAGCTTCTCCACAAAAAGGTAATATCTGGTTCCCCACCCATTTGTTAATGTAGCAGATGACCAACACACTGTTTGAATCACAATAATCCTGGTTGGTAGACTGTCTTGGAAGGCCTTCAAAACTAGGACAGCTCTCATCGCCAGTACATTGATATGCATGTTGGCCTCTTGAGGGGACCTTGTGCCCTGGACTGTCCTTCCCAAGAAGTATTCCCCCACCCAATCTGAGAGGCATCTGTGGTTACTATGGCCTTGGGTTGAGGGAGAACAAAGGAATGGTCTTCTTATATTTAATTGGAATGGATCCACCCTAGAAGGTAATTTCTGCAAGCTTGCATTATTTTCACTTAAGTGAATACAGCTAAGACCACTGTGTTGAGAGTGCCCATCGAAGGATCCTCATATGGAACCATGCCAACATTACAAAAGTGAATGCCACTGACATGGATCCCAATGCTTAGCGTAACAGACAAGCTGAAAGAGAAAAGCTTTGAATGATCTCTTTGGCCTGTAGCTGGACTGTTTGAATCCGGTATAGAGGGAGGAAAGTTATCTGAGTGACCGTATTGAAGAAAGCACCGATGAATTCCAAAGTCTGAGTTGGTTTGAGTTGAGATTTGTTGTAATTGACTGAAACCCTGAGATGAGAGCATAGCTGGAGTAAGAAGCCCCAATCTTGAATTAGTCAATACCTGATCAGAGTAGTCAGAAGCCAGCAGTCCAGATATGGATACACTCAGAATCCCTGTAGTCTCAAGTGAGCTGCAATTACTGCCATACACTTGGTAAACACCCTGGGGGCTATGGTGAGACCAAAGGGCAGTGCTATGACTTTGTAATGACTGGCTCACAGCTGGAAAAGCAGATATCTTTTGGATCGCAGATATCTTCTGGATCTTTTAATATGACAGATTTTTAGGATGTATACTACTGAGCACATCCAGTCATCCATGTGCAGAACAGGAAGAGTGGACTGAACCGTGACCATACAGAACTTTGTATACTGAACTGATCGATTTAGTTTGCTGAGATACAAGATTGGTCTCCACACCCCCTGTCTTTTTTGTCACTAAAGAATCTTGAATAAGTTCCAGACTCTTTCTGGTCTGGGGAACCTCTTGGATGACTTTTCTAGCAGCTTGTTTATTTCTAGTGCTGCTGCTTCCCTCTGACTGGGTGGAACATCAGGGATTTTGTTTGATACTAAAGGGGATGAATGGGAAAATGGTGTTGTATAACCTCTGGATATTATCCTCCACACCAATGTATCTTTTGTAATTTCTAGTCAGGCTCTCTGGTGTGGGGATAAACAACCCCTGACTGCCTCCAGAGATGGACAGTTGGGCCTCCTTGCAGCTAGATTTAAGGTCCTTAGTTGACTGTGAAGGATCTGAGAGTTTTGTTGGGTTAACAGCAGAGGGAATTGAGGTAAGATCAATGGAGGGCTGCGAGTCAAGTTTCGTAGTAGTGGGTACCAGTGTTGACGTGGCCAGTCCGGAGCAATGAGGATCATCTGTGGTCTCTCTGATCTGGCTTTCAGTAATACCTGGGTCAGTAGAGGCAGAGGTGGGAAGGCGTAGACTGACAATGCTGTCCAACTAAATGATAGGGCATCCACTTTCCAGGCCAGGGGATGATAAGTCCTTGTGCAAAATATTTGTAGCTGGCAATTGTTGGTTGAGGCAAACAGATCTATGTCTGGTGGTCCCCACCTTTGAGTTATCATTGAGAATACTTGTGGGTGTAGTCTCCACTCGTGAGGGTCTGTCAAATTTCTGCTCAATTCGTCTGCCAATTTGTTCTCCTTTCCTGGCAGGAATTGTGCTTGCAGTTGTACTTGGTAAGTTAATGCTGTGTTCCACAAGTCCATTGCCTGTCTGCATAGTGGGTAGGAGTGCGTTCTTCCTTGTTTGTCTATGTACCACATAACTGTGGTGTTGTCCGTCCTTATTAGAAGTTGTCCTGGATGCAAGAGGTCCTTGAAGGCTGTTAGTGCATTTTTTACAGCTAGCATCTCCCTTTGATTGATGTGTAGTTGCCTTTGGTTTGCAGACCATTTGACCTGTATGCATTGTCCTGCCATGTGTGCACCCCAGGCATAGTCTGATGAATCTGTTGTTAAGGTTTGGATTGCTGGAGGTGAGACAAAAGGAAGGCCCTTATTTGTTTGGCATGCTTGAGCCCACCATAGAAACTCTTTCTGAAGGCAGGGAATGAGAGTTATACTTGCTTCGAGGCTGTGTCTGTGTTGGGACCATACACTTTTTAGGTACCATTGTAGTTTTCTCATATGCAGTCTTGCATATGCAATTAGTTGAATGCAGGATGCCATGTAACCCAATGCCTGCAGGAATTTCCTTGCAGTGAGCTGGGTAGAAGTTGCCATCTTTTTGAAGTACTGAGCCAGTTGTTTTTGCTTGTCTGGCGTGAGGTAAGCCATCTGGGCCGTTGTATTCAAGCTGGCACCCAAGAAAATTATTTCTTGTGAGGGTATTAGTTTTGATTTCTTTTTGTTTACTGTGTACCCTAGGCAACTTAGCAACTTTGTTCCAAATGCCAGATGCTGTAGTAGGATGTCTTTGATGTCCGCTTGGATTAGGCAGTCGTCCAGATATGGATAAATTTGTATTCCTCGTTGTCTGCAGTATGCAATTACTGATGCCAGGCATTTCATGAATACTCTGGGCGCAGTAGATAAGCCAAAGGGCAATGCAGAGAATTGATAATGCTTTGTGCCTGCCAAAAATCTGAGGTATCTTCTGCAATCTTGTCTGATAGGGACATGCAGGTATGCCTCTTGGAGGTCCAACGTTACCAGCCAAGACTCCTTGCCCAGCATGGGAAGAAGCTGCTGTAGTGTGAGCATTTTGAATTTGGGAATGTCCAGGTATGTCTTTAGAATTGAAAGGTCTAAGATGGGTCTCCAGGCTTTGTCTTTTCTTGGTACTAGAAACAGTCTTGAGTAAAATCCTTGACCTTGCTCATTTGCAGGTACCTTTTGAATTGCTTTCATGTTCATGAGAGCTGAAATTTGCTTTTGTGCCTCTGCCCATTGGTTTGTTGGCAGATTTGGCATGCCTCTCATCCGTGGTAAAGTGTGAAAATGAAATCTGTAGCCTCGGGTAATAATATCCAGAACCCATTTGTCCTTTGTTATGATGTGCCAATTTTGTGGAAAAAGAGCCAGTTTTCCTCCTAGAGGTGCTGCCTGGGCAATTTTGTTTGGCAGGCGAAGAGGAAAGTAATTGAGTTTGTTTTCTGAAGGGTTGAGATCTGTCGTCTCCCCCTCTGAGTTGTTGTTGATTGTCTAGGCCTGAAGGTACCTTGTGCCTGGCCTCTGCCCCTAGGGCGTCTGTACCTGCCCCTTTGGGGTCTGTCTGAAGCAGGAAAGGACCAGTTTTTTGATGACCAGTTTCTGCTGAAGCGAGGAGGTTGCACCTGTAAAAAAATCTTTAACTGTTTGCATTGATTTTGCCTTTTCTTCCATTTTCTTTAAAACTTCCTCTGCTTTGACACCAAATAATGCATCCTTTTGCAGTGGAGCATCCAGTAACTTTGCTTTGACATGTTCTGGTAGGGTCTGCTCTTTTAGCCAAGCATGTCTATGTATTACAGACCCTGTGACCGCTGCTCTACATGAGGCCTCCAAAGAATCAAAACCACACTGCAAGGTATGTTTTCCCACTTGTTCTGCTGCATGCAACAAATCCTGCATCCCTTTGAAATCTAGTTGATCTGTTTGAGGGATCATTTTCTGTTTTAACTGAGTAAGCAAGTACTGCTGGTATTTAATCATGTGGAATTGGCAGTTTAATGCCCTCATGGCCAAAGTGGCAGAGGTATACACTTTTTTCCCCCATCTTTCTAATGCCCTGGAATCTCTTTCAGCAGTTAGTGGATTCTTAGCAGTAAAGGCCTTAACCCCTTTGGGACCCTGGGAAATGGTTTCTGGGTCTGCAGCAGGGCTTTTATATAAAAACTTGTGAGAGTCAGGGACTCGATAGTATCTGTCTGGTTTAGGTGGTGCTGGAGGTAAGGAATCTGGATTGAGACTGGATTCAGTGTAGACATCATCCAGAATGTCTAAAACAGGAGGAATGGCTAGGGGTCCATGCTGAGGTAGAAGAAGAAACTCACGGAGTCTTTTCTTGGAGTCAGAGTAATCTTGTCCTTCCCAGTGGAAATGTTCTCTCATGGTGTGCAGGGTTTCCCCAAAAGAGAAGTCTTCAGGGGGGGAAACCGAAGGAATAGACTCCTCAGCATCTGAGTCTTCATAGAGAGGGAAGGTGTCATCCTGTTCCTCAGAGTCTGCTGAGGAAATGGATTCCTGGTCAGAAGGAGGTAAATCTTCCTCTAGTCTAGGCCTTTTGTCAGGAGGGGGGTTGGGAACCTCTGATAAGGGTAATCAGGTCCTCCGCCATTTTGAGCATTTGTTTTTTAGGCATAGGGGCCTGTGTGAGAGTCTGTGGACCCGGTTTCTTAACCTTTGGAAGCCTAGCATATGACTTGACGGAGAGATTCATCGGTTTAAAGACGCCTTCTGAAACCGAGGGCCTGTCCATAGTCTCCGGTTCGCCGCCAGGGCTGGCGTCCGCGAGTTGAGGAGGAACCAGCTCCAGTGGCCCAGTAGATTCTGTCTGAGAGGTAGTCGCATTTTCTAAGTCTGCGGTAGTCAGGGGCTGCGTAGGCGCCTCACTGAATACCGAAGATCCAGCGGCAGGCCTAACCAAGACCTCGGTATCTGATCTAGGTCTAGGCTGCCTGTCTTTGTCCTTGCGTTTTTTAAAAATAGCGGTTGTCGGAGGTTCCGACGACATGATGTAGTTGAATTTTCTGCCAAAATAATGTCGGGCGGTATCAGCCCGACGCTTAATAGTGCGTTTATTGAACCTAGCGCAAAACCGACAACCAGAAACGTCATGGTCTGGGCCTAGGCAAGGAATACAATAAGAATGGAAATCCTTATGAGGTATTTGCTTCCCACAAGAAATACAATTATTAACTTTGTCTGACATCGGTCTGAGGCAAGAAAAGTTTCCCCAACGGGGTACTTAGCTTTGTAGAAGACTTTGGCTGAAATTCTGTTAGAAAATCTCAGGAGCTGGCCGACCGGCACTTGCGAACTGCTTCTGCTTCGGGCACCGCGCGGCAAGAAAGACTGAAGAAAATGGCGTCGGCTGCCTCTTTTATACCCCTGCCGCACTAACATCAGGGAAGAAGCGACGACAACCGACGCCGGACCAAGGCTTTGGAATTCAGGCCGACTGCAGGGACCGCCTGACGGCAGGATAACCCCAAGTGTGATGACTGCAGCAGCACAGCACGGTGAACATCAGATAACTAAATCCTGCTGGGGGTTCTGAAGACTGGTTTGGGCTGGCTGCCTCTGTGGAACAGATGACTGAGGCTCCAGACACAGAATTGAATGAGACTGAGTAGTCAGAGCTGAACAGGGTAGAGAAGTACGAACTCTTAGAATAAAGAAGGTTCTCTCCAGTACCCGGACGGCAGAACGCCTGGGAGAAAGTTAAACCAATGGATCCGACAAGGCAGGCTTACGGACCTGTCAGCTCCCTTTGCCCTGCAGGCAAACTACTCAAGGAGAGAGTTGGAGAGGAGCTGTCTAGCACTGAAGCTCCAAGGGTTACAGACAGCTCTGATGACTTTGAAGTCAAATCCAGCAGCCCAAAGCCAGTGCAGATGCTACAGTTCTAAGAGTCATCCGGCTCAAAAGTACACGGTGCTGGAAAAAAAGAAACCATCGGAGTCAAAAATGTCAACATCTTAGATCTGAGGCAGAGGACTTCAGGATGTTCAGATCCAATGGCTCCAAAACTGAAGGTCAGATCAGAGAATGAGCCAATATTCGAGGTGTGGTACGAACAAGGGTCACCAAACCCGATGAGGTTGAAGCTGGTAGAACTCTCATTTGTAGGGGAGATTTGTCCGATCTAGGTCTTGGATCAGAAGCAGTCGGCTCTGACTTGTTTTGCTTGTTTGAGAAGTTGTTCCTAAGTAGGAGTAGTAGTCAGATCAGGAGATCTCTTACAGGTCTCTTTTGATGACAGTCTTCTTTTTTGTCTAATCGTTTAGGGGTATGATCCCCAAGGGCCAATTTTGAAGGCTGCAAGCCCCTAAGAATTATCTTATTTTTATGGTCAAATAAGGCACAGGAGTAAAATCCCTTACAAATATTGCAGTCCGAGTCAAGATGGAAAGGTCCTTAACTATATAGCAAATTGAATGTGCATTGGAATTAGGAATTTTCTGGCCACAGACCATACATTTTTTAAATCATGAAGGTTTATCGCACATTTTGAAGAATCAGAAAAACAAAATCAAGACTATGGAAGGAAATTTTTTTTTTTTTAATATTACAAAAGTTAAAGTAAAAGGGAAAACAATACCAACGATGGTAAATCTTTAGAAAGAGAGTACTGTAAACTACTAAAAAGAGACATGATACCGGGAATGGTAATCAAGGCTACTCTTAAGAATAGAAGGATATTAATATAACTACAGATATAATAGGTTAAAGGGAGAAAGAAATAAAATGGTATAAAGTACAAAGCTTATAGGAGAAAAAGTCTCATTCACAAAATTGCAAAGTCTCACTCACGAGTTTTGGTACCTATGTCCGAACACTATGGCGGCAAACAAGACCTAAGGTATGCAAGTTGATTAGGGCATTATGGGTAAAGGGAAACGCTTGAAAGTTTCAGTGTTCTACAATCTGGAAGAAGCAGCAGAGTCGGATCTGAGGACAGGATCTGACCCCCCCAACAGCTGAGGAATAAATGAAAATAACAGCATCAGGTATAGTACTACTAACATGGTGAACCTCAGAAAACAAGAGAAGCAATCAAAGAATGCTAATGGGAAAATAACAGAGTATGTGTGCATGACTTCAGCAACAGTTTTTGCTAACTTCAGATCACAAAAACTTTAAGCACAATGACTTGGACAAGAGAGAACAGAAAACTGTAGTCAAACATACAAGTCTATGACAAAAAATAACCAGAGATCTTATACGGGTATTAGAGATAACTTTACGAAAATGTTTGCAAAGCCAAGGAATAGGAAAACCAGGGAAAGAAACAAATGGACTATTCATGGAAGGTGCAATTATGCCAAGGTCAGATTAAGATGAGGCTCAATAGTTAATATCTAAGATAGGAAAAGTTTAAACAAAAACAGTGGAATACAAACAATCAAAAGGGTAGCCTCCAAGAACAAACTGCATTAAAGTAGAAATCTGGAAGTTATAAATAAAAAAATGCTTGGTTTAACAATATTTTTTAAAAGGGGTGGGAGAGTACCTGCATCTTGGAAGAAAGAAAGTTACGGTGGCCGTCACCCAGGGAGCCTTCGGACCAGGCTTCATTTAACCCATTACAATTTTAAACCATGGTTATAAAGTGTTTATGGTATACTAGTTAAGAGAATGGCAAATACTAAAGTTGACAGATATGGATTATGGATAGTGTAGGTTCAAGGAGAAGAGGCAAGCATTTGATAATGTTAATGGAACAATGGTGATACAAAAGGAAGTAAGGTGTAAGAAAACACTGCTATTCCTGTGAGTCTTGATGCAGAGAAGGCATTTGGATGAGTCAGTTTGAGATTTCATAAGCAGGTGGATGCTAGCATTTGCATTTCCTGACAGAATAACTGCATCAAATAAGAAGGACACATGAAGGGTCAGAGGCAATAATTAATTAAAGGTGGGAGGATTCTTCTTTGACAAGTTGCGTCTGAACAGGAACCAGGCAGGGATGCCTTTTTTCCATTTGCTTTATAGACAAAGGGATAGGGAAAGGGCTAGGGGAGTGCTAGGATAAAAAACAACTCTGGAAGAGCTTAGTGGAGTCTATAACAGAAGCTGCTGTTAAAGAAAGAATAATTAGTAGGACATATAAAATACTGCATGGCAACTATAAGAAGCAATCAGAGGAGGTAAGACAAGATTAGGAAGAGAAACTGTAAAGGCAATTTACAAATTAATAATGAGAAGACATCTGTATGGCTCCCCATTAGGCAAGAAAGTCTAGAAAGTTTGCGATTTTTTCTTTGAAGTATTTGTATAGTTATTTTTATACCCCAAACATACTTCAAAGAATTTTTCCTCACACAGGCAGCAAATGCTGCAGGTGAGATGGGAAAGAAAGGCAACTGTGAACATGTTTTTGGAAGTGTAATGAGTTGGCAAATGTTAATAATTCCCTTGAAAGTACAGTCAGGGATACTGAGAGAGTGAACGGTAGTAGCCAAGAAAGAGATTTGAAAGGCTTACACATAGTAAGGCCTTAAAATGTTTAATGCTGTTGGCTGCCAAAACGCAATTACTATAAAATGGAAATCAAAATCTAAACCAACTGTACTTAAAATACTGAATATTGTAAAGGAGATGAAAGAACTCGAGAAAGGATATTCAGAAAAAGGGGAGGAGCAAAATACATACAAATAACTGGAATCTGTTGGAGCAAATTGTGCAGGATAATGTTCAGGAGGAATGGGGTTTAAGGGAATGCAAGAATGGAGCAATTTATGCAATGTTGGAGTGAATGATAATTGCACAAAATGTGACTTAAAAAAAACAGACTTGGCATCAGCTTAGATCAATTTGCAAAATGGAAAGTACTGTAGAATAGAGGATATCAGGATCTGGTATTTATCCACAGCAACAAGGGCCTGGTATAATTTTTTGATTCCATCAACGTTTTAAACTCTACTTAAAATTGCTTGACCAGAAGATAAGGATGCAATCTTTAAGCAGAAGTTCTCTGTTGCTCCTGCCTCACCAGTACTTAAAATGCAGTAAAATATTTTTTCAAGTATTTGAAGGAATCAGAACTGCCGTGCACTAAAGAATTAGTGTGGCTTTCCTTGGCAACAGTTATGCAAATACCTAGTTCTACAGGAGAAAAAAAGACATGCTGACTACATATCACTAGGAGGGCTTCTCCCAATTCCGGACATGTCTACAGCCTCAAAAGAGGTGCACCTACCCTAACTCAGGAAATTTGCCTGTTACATGTCAGCTACTACAGATGAACTAGTTAAAGCTAACAGATTTATGGTGAATAAGGGAAGGCAAAGGAGACAGAAGTGGGTCTCTGAAATACTTGTCAGAATCCATGGAATATTCGCTTATGTTGTGGAAACAAAATGCAATTTAGTTGCAACCAAGGCAAGAAACTTTTAGAGGGTCAACTGACAGTTTAAGAAAACCAAACATGAAGGAAGAAACTTCATTTTGCTGGAATACCCAAAAAAGCAAAGCAAGACTGAGTGATTTGTGAGGTAGTAGATAAATCCATGTAGACAGGGCTAACTGTAGATAAAATAACTAAAAGCATGCATCACATCTGTGTTCCTGATGCTTCACAGAAACAATTTGGTGTCTCCTACTGCATATGCACTTAAACAGTTTTGATCAAATTCCAAAATCTGCAGGATCAGCAAGTTCGGAGTCTACTGCAATAAGAACTACTCTGTGGAGAGTCACAGATGTCATGCTGTGTGCAGACTTTCCTACCAAAGGAGAAGTTAGTTTCTGGTGTTTTACTTCTAAGTGTTCAAACTTTGGATCCCCTAAGAAGCTAACAGGTTGCGGCAGAAACTGCCTGCTCACTGATGAGGTGTGTACTGAGTACTCACAGCACATAACTCAAAGAGAGCAAGGAGCTAGAGGACCTGTGGCTCACGCACTATTAAAGTCTTTTAGCCTCTTTAAACAAAACAAAAGATGTAACCGT